>NW_027365725.1:0-96452 GCF_046119375.1 Phyllobates terribilis | reverse complement strand
TAGCATGCCACCGGAACACACCTTTTACCGTTAGCATGCCACCATTGCACACCTTTTCCCGTTAGAATGCCACCGTTGCACACCTTTTCTCGTTAGCATGCCACCGCAGCACACCTTTTCCCGTTGTTGCCACCGAAGCACACCTTCCCCTGTTAGCATGCCACCGTTGCACACCTTTTCCCGCTATCATACCACCGGAGCATACCTTTTCCCGTTAGCATGCCACCGGAGCACACTTTTTACCGTTAGCATGCCTCCATTGCACACATTTTCCCGTTAGCATGCCAACGGAGCACACCTTTTCCCATTGTTCCCACTGCAGCACACCTTCTGCCGTTAGCATTCCACCGTTGCACACCTTTTCCCAATATCATGGCACTGGAGCATACCTTTTTCCGTTAGCATGCCACCAGAGCACACCTTTTACCGCTAGCATGCCACTGGAGCACACCTTTTACCGTTAGCATGCCACCAGAGCACACCTTCTCCCATTAGCATTCCACCGTAGCATACCTTTTTCCATTGGCATGCCACCGGAGCACAGATTTTCCCGTTAGCATGCCACAGGAGCATCCTTTTTTCCGTTAGCATGCCACCGGAGCACACCTTTTCCCGTTAGCATGCCACCGGAGCACACCTTTTTCCGTTATCATGCCACCGTTGCACACCTTTTACCGTTAGCATGCCACGATAGCACACCTTTTCCCATTAGCATGCCACCATAGCACACCTTTTCCCGTTAGCATGCCACTGTAGAACACCTTTTCTTGTTAGCATGCCACAGTAGGACACCTTCTCCCGTTAGCATGCCACCGGAGCACACCTTTCCCTGTTAGCATGCCACCGGAGCACACATTTTCCCATTAGCATGCCACCGGAGCACATCTTGTATCGCTAGCATGCCACCGGAGCACACGTTTAACCGAAAGCAAGCCACCGGAGCACACCTTTTACCGTTAGCATGCCACCATAGCACACCTTTTCCGTTAGCATGCCACCATAGCTCACCTCTTCTCGTTAGCATGCGACCGGAGCACACCTTTCCGTGTTAGCATGCCACCGGAGCACACCTTTTCCCGTTAGCATGCCACCGAAGCACACCTTGTATCGTTAGCATGCCACCGGAGCACCCCTTTTCCCGTTAGCATGCCACCGTAGCGCACCTCTTCTCGTTAGCATGCCACTTTCTCACGTTAGCATGCCACCGGAGCACACCTTTCCGTGTTAGCATGCCACCGGAGCACACCTTTTCCCGTTAGCATGCCACCGGAGCACACCTTGTATCGTTAGCATGCCACCGAAGCACAACTTTACCGTTAGCATGCCAACGGAGAACACCTTTTACCGTTAACATGCCACCTGAGCACACCTTTTACCGTTAGTATGCCACTGGAGCACACCTTTTACCATCAGCATGCCACCAGAGCACACCTTTACCGTGAGCATGCCACAGTAATACACCTTTTCCCATTAGTATGCAGCTGTAGTACACCTTTTTCCATTAGCATGCCACCTGTGCACACCTTTTCCCGCTAGCATGTCACCGGAGCACACCTTTTCCCATTAGCATGCAACCGGAGCACACATTTTCCCGTTAGCATGCCCCCGGAGCACACCTTCTCCCGTTAGCATGCCACCGGAACACACCTTTCCCCGTTAGCATCCACTGGAGAACACCTTTTCCCTTTAGCATGCCACCGGAGCACACCTTTTTCGTTATCATACCACCATTGCACACCTTTTACAGTTAGCAAGCCACCATAGCACACCTTTTCCCGTTAGCATGCCACTGTAGCACACTTTTTCTTGTTAGCATGCCACAGTAGCACACATTCTCCCTTTAGCATGCCACCGGAGCACACCTTTCCCTGTTAGCATGCCACTGGAGCACACCTTTTCCCATTAGCATGCCACCGGAGCACATCTTGTATCGTTAGCATGCCACCATTGCTCACCTTTTCCAGTTAGCATGCCACTGTTGCACACCTTTTCTCGTTAGCATGCCACCGGAGCACACCTTTTCCAGTTGTTGCCACCGGAGCACACCTTCTCCTGTTAGCATGCCACCGTTGGACACCTTTTCCCGTTATCATACCCCCAGAGCATACCTTTTCCCATTACCATGCCACTGGAGCACACCTTTTACCGTTAGCATGCCACCATTGCACACCTTTTTCCGTTAGCATGCCACCGTTGCACACATTTTCCCGTTAGCATGCCACCGGAGCACACCTTTTCCCATTGTTCCCACCGGAGCACACCTTCTGCCGTTAGCATGCCACCGTTGCACACCTTTTCCCAATATCATGCCACTGGAGCATACCTTTTTCCGTTAGCATGACACCGGAGCATACCTTTTACCACTAGCATGCCACTGGAGCGCACCTTTTACCGTTAGCATGCCTCCATTGCACACCTTTTTCCGTTAGCATGCCACCGTTGCACACATTTTCCCGTTAGCATGCCACCGGAGCACACCTTTTCCCATTGTTCCCACCGGAGCACACCTTCTGCCGTTAGCATTCCACCGTTGCACACCTTTTCCCAATATCATGCCACTGGAGCATAACTTTTTTAGTTAGCATGCCACCGGAGCATACCTTTTACCGCTAGCATGCCACTGGAGCACACCTTTTACCGTTAGCATGCCACCAGAGCACACCTTCTCCCATTAGCACTCCACCGTAGCATACCTTTTTCCATTGGCATGCCACCGGAGCACAGCTTTTCCCGTTAGCATGCCACCTGAGCACACTTTTTTCCGTTAGCATGCCACCGGAGCACACCTTTTCCCGTTAGCATGCCACCGGAGCACACCTTTTCCTGTTAGCATGCCACCGTTGCACACCTTTTCCCGTTAGCATGCCACCGGAGCACACCTTTTTCCGTTATCATGCCACCGTTGCACACCTTTTACCGTTAGCTTGCCACGATAGCACACCTTTTCCCGTTAGCATACCACTGTAGCACACCTTTTCTTGTTAGCATGCCACAGTAGGACACCTTCTCCCGTTAGCATGCCACCGGAGCACCCCTTTCCCTGTTAGCATGCCACCGGAGCACACCTTTTCCCGTTAGCATGCCACCGGAGCACATCTTGTATCGTTAGCATGCCACCGGAGCACACCTTTTACCGAAAGCAAGCCACAGGAGCACACCTTTTACTGTTAGCATGCCACCATAGCACACCTCTTCCCGTTAGCATGCCACCATAGCGCACCTCTTCTCGTTAGCATGCCACCGTAGCACACTTTCTCATGTTAGCATGCCACCGGAGCACACCTTTCCGTGTTTGCATGCCACCCGAGCACGCCTTTTTCCGTTATCTTGCCACCGGAGCACACCTTGTATCGTTAGCATGCCACCGTAGCACACCTTTTACCGTTAGCATGCCAACGGAGAACACCTCTTACCGTTAACATGCCACCGGAGCACACCTTTTACCATTAGTAAGCCACTAGAGCACACCTTTTACCATCAGCATGCCACCGGAGCACACATTTTCCCGTTAGCATGCCCCCGGAGCACATTTTCTCCTGTTAGCATGCCACCGGAGCACACCTTCTCCCATTAGCATGCCACCGGAACACACCTTTCCCCGTTAGCATCCACTGGAGAACACCTTTTCCCTTTAGCATGCCACCGTAGCACATCTATTCCCGTTAGCATGCCACAGTACCACACCTTTTCCCGTTAGCATGCCACCAGAGCACACCTTTACCTTTAGCATGCCACTGGAGCACACCTTTTCCCGTTAGCATGCTACAGTAGCACACCTTCTCACGTTAGCATGCCGCCGGAGCACAACTTTCCCTGTCAGCATTCCACCGGAGTACACCTTTTCCCGTTAGCATGCCACAAGAGCACACCTTGTATCGTTAGCATGCCACCTGAGCACACGTTTAACTGTTAGCATGCCAACGGAGAACACCTTTTACCGTTAGCATGCCGCCGGAGCACACCTTTTACCATCAGCATGCCACCAGAGCACACCTTTTTCCGTTAGCATGCCACCGGAGCACACCTTTTCCCGTTAGCATGCCACCGGAGCACACCTTTTCCTGTTAGCATGCCACCGTTGCACTGCTTTTCCCGTTTGCATGCCACCGGAGCACACCTTTTTCCGTTATCATGCCACCGTTGCACACCTTTTACCGTTAGCTTGCCACGATAGCACACCTTTTCCCATTAGCATGCCACCATAGCACACCTTTTCCCGTTAGCATACCACTGTAGCACACCTTTTCTTGTTAGCATGCCACAGTAGGACACCTTCTTCCGTTAGCATGCCACCGGAGCACACCTTTCCCTGTTAGCATGCCACCAGAGCACACCTTTTCCCGTTAGCATGCCACCGGAGCACATCTTGTATCGTTAGCATGCCACCGGAGCTCACCTTTTACCGAAAGCAAGCCACAGGAGCACACCTTTTACTGTTAGCATGCCACCATAGCACACCTCTTCCCGTTAGCATGCCACCATAGCGCACCTCTTCTCATTAGCATGCCACCGTAGCACACTTTCTCACGTTAGCATGCCACCGGAGCACACCTTTCCGTGTTTGCATGCCACCGGAGCACACCTTTTTCCGTTATCTTGCCACCGGAGCACACCTTGTATCGTTAGCATGCCACCGTAGCACACCTTTTACCGTTAGCATGCCAGCGGAGAACACCTCTTACCGTTAACATGCCATCGGAGCACACCTTTTACCATTAGTAAGCCACTGGAGCACACCTTTTACCATCAGCATGCCACCGGAGCACACATTTTCCCGTTAGCATGCCCCCGGAGCACATTTTCTCCTGTTAGCATGCCACCGGAGCACACCTTCTCCCATTAGCATGCAACCGGAGCACACATTTTCCGTTAGCATGCCCCCGGAGCACACCTTCTCCCGTTAGCATGCCACCGGAACACACCTTTCCCCGTTAGCATCCACTGGAGAACACCTTTTCCCTTTAGCATGCCACCGGAGCACACCTTTTTCGTTATCATACCACCATTGCACACCTTTTACAGTTAGCAAGCCACCATAGCACACCTTTTCCCGTTAGCATGCCACTGTAGCACACTTTTTCTTGTTAGCATGCCACAGTAGCACACATTCTCCCTTTAGCATGCCACCGGAGCACACCTTTCCCTGTTAGCATGCCACTGGAGCACACCTTTTCCCATTAGCATGCCACCGGAGCACATCTTGTATCGTTAGCATGCCACCATTGCTCACCTTTTCCCGTTAGCATGCCACTGTTGCACACCTTTTCTCGTTAGCATGCCACCGGAGCACACCTTTTCCAGTTGTTGCCACCGGAGCACACCTTCTCCTGTTAGCATGCCACCGTTGGACACCTTTTCCTGTTATCATACCCCCGGAGCATACCTTTTCCCATTAGCATGCCACTGGAGCACACCTTTTACTGTTAGCATGCCACCATTGCACACCTTTTTCCGTTAGCATGCCACCGTTGCACACATTTTCCCGTTAGCATGCCACCGGAGCACACCTTTTCCCATTGTTTCCACCGGAGCACACCTTCTGCCGTTAGCATGCCACCGTTGCACACCTTTTCCCAATATCATGCCACTGGAGCATACCTTTTTCCATTAGCATGACACCGGAGCATACCTTTTACCACTAGCATGCCACTGGAGCGCACCTTTTACCGTTAGCATGCCTCCATTGCACACCTTTTTCCGTTAGCATGCCACCGTTGCACACATTTTCCCGTTAGAATGCCACTGGAGCACACCTTTTCCCATTGTTCCCACCGGAGCACACCTTCTGCCGTTAGCATTCCACCGTTGCACACCTTTTCGCAATATCATGCCACTGGAGCATAACTTTTTTAGTTAGCATGCCACCGGAGCACACCTTTTACCGCTAGCATGCCACTGGAGCACACCTTTTACCGTTAGCATGCCACCAGAGCACCCCTTTTCCCGTTAGCATGCCACCAGAGCACACCTTTTCCCGTTAGCATGCCACCGGAGCACATCTTGTATCGTTAGCATGCCACCGGATCACACCTTTTACCGAAAGCAAGCCACAGGAGCACACCTTTTACTGTTAGCATGCCGCCATAGCACACCTCTTCCCGTTAGCATGCCACCATAGCGCACCTCTTCTCGTTAGCATGCCACCGTAGCACACTTTCTCACGTTAGCATGCCACCGGAGCACAACTTTCCCTGTTAGCATCCCACCGGAGCACACCTTTTCCCGTTAGCATGCCACCGGAGCACACCTTTACCATTAGCATGCCACCGGAGCACACATTTTACCGTTAGCATGCCACCAGAGCACTCCTTCTCCCGTTACCATGCCACCGTAGCCCACCTTTTCCTATTAGCATGCAACTGTAGCACACCTTTTCCCGTTAGCATGCAACTGTAGCACACTGTTTCCCGTTAGCATACAACTGTAGCCCACCTAATCCCATTAGCATGCAACTGTAGCACACCTTCTCCCTTTAGCATGCCAACGGAGGACACCTTTCCCGTTTAGCATGCCACCGGAGCACACCTTGTATCGTTAAGCATGACACTGTATCACACCTTTTACCGTTAGCATGCCAACGGAAAACACCTTTTACCGTTAACATGCCACCGGAGCACAACTTTTACCGTTAGTATGCCACCGGAGCACACCTTTTACCATCAGCATGCCACCAGAGCACACCTTTACCGTGAGCATGCCACAGTATTACACCTTTTCCAGTTAGTATGCCGCTGTAGCACACCTTTTTCCTTTAGCATGCCACCGGTGCACATCTTTTCCCGCTAGCATGTCACCGTAGCACACCTTTTCCTGTTAGCATGCCATCGGAGCACACATTTTCCCGTTAGCATGCCCCCGGAGCACATTTTCTCCTGTTAGCATGCCACCGGAGCACACCTTCTCCCATTAGCATGCCACCGGAACACACCTTTCCCCATTATCATCCACTGGAGAACACCTTTTCCCTTTAGCATGCCACCGTAGCACACCTTTTCCCGTTAGCATGCCACAGTACCACACCTTTTCCCGTTAGCATGCCACCAGAGCACACCTTTACCTTTAGCATGCCACCGGAGCACACCTTTTCCCTTTAGCATGCTACAGTAGCACACCTTCTCACGTTAGCATGCCACCGGAGCACAACTTTCCCTGTTAGCATCCCACCGGAGCACACCTTTTCCCGTTAGCATGCCACCGGAGCACACCTTTACCATTAGCATGCCACCGGAGCACACATTTTACCGTTAGCATGCCACCAGAGCACTCCTTCTCCCGTTACCATGCCACCGTAGCCCACCTTTTCCTATTAGCATGCAACTGTAGCACACCTTTTCCCGTTAGCATGCAACTGTAGCACACTGTTTCCCGTTAGCATACAACTGTAGCCCACCTTTTCCCATTAGCATGCAACTGTAGCACACCTTCTCCCTTTAGCATGCCAACGGAGGACACCTTTCCCGTTTAGCATGCCACCGGAGCACTTCTTTCCCCGTTAGCATGCCACAGGAGCACACCTTTTCCTGTTAGCATACCACCGAAGCACACCTTTACCATTAGCATGCCACCGGAGCACACCCTTTACCGTTAGCATGCCATCAGAGGACACCTTTGACCGTTAGCATGCCACCGGAGCACACCTTTACCATTAGCATGCCACCGGAGCACACATTTTCCCGTTAGCATGCCATCGGAGCACCCTTTTCCCATTGACATGGCAGCGGAGCACACCTTCTCCCATTAGCATGCCACCGGAACACACCTTTCCCCATTATCATCCACTGGAGAACACCTTTTCCCTTTAGCATGCCACCGTAGCACACCTTTTCCCGTTAGCATGCCACAGTACCACACCTTTTCCCGTTAGCATGCCACCAGAGCACACCTTTACCTTTAGCATGCCACCGGAGCACACCTTTTCCCTTTAGCATGCTACAGTAGCACACCTTCTCACGTTAGCATGCCACCGGAGCACAACTTTCCCTGTTAGCATCCCACCGGAGCACACCTTTTCCCGTTAGTATGCCACCGGAGCACACCTTTACCATTAGCATGCCACCGGAGCACACGTTTTACCGTTAGCATGCCACCAGAGCACTCCTTCTCCCGTTACCATGCCACCGTAGCCCACCTTTTCCTATTAGCATGCAACTGTAGCACACCTTTTCCCGTTAGCATGCAACTGTAGCACACTGTTTCCCGTTAGCATACAACTGTAGCCCACCTAATCCCATTAGCATGCAACTGTAGCACACCTTCTCCCTTTAGCATGCCAACGGAGGACACCTTTCCCGTTTAGCATGCCACCGGAGCACACCTTGTATCGTTAAGCATGACACTGTATCACACCTTTTACCGTTAGCATGCCAACGGAAAACACCTTTTACCGTTAACATGCCACCGGAGCACAACTTTTACCGTTAGTATGCCACCGGAGCACACCTTTTACCATCAGCATGCCACCAGAGCACACCTTTACCGTGAGCATGCCACAGTATTACACCTTTTCCAGTTAGTATGCCGCTGTAGCACACCTTTTTCCTTTAGCATGCCACCGGTGCACATCTTTTCCCGCTAGCATGTCACCGTAGCACACCTTTTCCTGTTAGCATGCCATCGGAGCACACATTTTCCCGTTAGCATGCCCCCGGAGCACATTTTCTCCTGTTAGCATGCCACCGGAGCACACCTTCTCCCATTAGCATGCCACCGGAACACACCTTTCCCCATTATCATCCACTGGAGAACACCTTTTCCCTTTAGCATGCCACCGTAGCACACCTTTTCCCGTTAGCATGCCACAGTACCACACCTTTTCCCGTTAGCATGCCACCAGAGCACACCTTTACCTTTAGCATGCCACCGGAGCACACCTTTTCCCTTTAGCATGCTACAGTAGCACACCTTCTCACGTTAGCATGCCACCGGAGCACAACTTTCCCTGTTAGCATCCCACCGGAGCACACCTTTTCCCGTTAGCATGCCACCGGAGCACACCTTTACCATTAGCATGCCACCGGAGCACACATTTTACCGTTAGCATGCCACCAGAGCACTCCTTCTCCCGTTACCATGCCACCGTAGCCCACCTTTTCCTATTAGCATGCAACTGTAGCACACCTTTTCCCGTTAGCATGCAACTGTAGCACACTGTTTCCCGTTAGCATACAACTGTAGCCCACCTTTTCCCATTAGCATGCAACTGTAGCACACCTTCTCCCTTTAGCATGCCAACGGAGGACACCTTTCCCGTTTAGCATGCCACCGGAGCACTTCTTTCCCCGTTAGCATGCCACAGGAGCACACCTTTTCCTGTTAGCATACCACCGAAGCACACCTTTACCATTAGCATGCCACCGGAGCACACCCTTTACCGTTAGCATGCCATCAGAGGACACCTTTGACCGTTAGCATGCCACCGGAGCACACCTTTACCATTAGCATGCCACCGGAGCACACATTTTCCCGTTAGCATGCCATCGGAGCACCCTTTTCCCATTGACATGGCAGCGGAGCACACCTTTTCCCGTTAGCATGCCACGGGAGCACACCTTTCACCGTTAGCATGTCACCGGAGCACACCTTTACCGTTAGCATGCCACCGGAGCACACCTTTTCTTGCTAGCATGCCATTGGAGCACACCTTTTCCCGTTGACATGCCACCGGAGCACACCTTTACCGTTAGCATGCCACCGTAGCACACCTTTCCCCGTTAGCATGCCATCGTAGCACACCTTTTTCAGTTAGCATGCCACTGGAGCAAACCTTTTGCCGTTAGCATGCCACCGTAGCACACCTTCTCTTGTTGGCAAGCCACCGGAGCACACCTTTTACCGTCAGCATGTAATCGTAGCACACCATCTCCCGTTAGCATGTCACCGGAGCACACCTTTTCCTGTTAGCATGCCACTGAAGCACACCTTCTCCCATTAGCATGCCACCGGAGCACACCTTTTCCAGTTAGCATGCCACCGAACCACATGTTCTCCCGTTAGCATGCCACCGTAGCACACTTTTTCCGTTAGCATGCCACAGGAGCACACCTTTTACCATGAGCATGCCACCGTAGCACACATTTTCCCGTTAGCATGCCACCGGAGCACATCTTTTCCCGTTAGCATGCCACCGGAGCTCACCTTTTACCGTTAGCATGCCACCAGAGCACACCTTCTCCCATTAGCACTCCACCGTAGCATACCTTTTTCCATTGGCATGCCACCGGAGCACAGCTTTTCCCGTTAGCATGCCACCTGAGCACACTTTTTTCCGTTAGCATGCCACCGGAGCACACCTTTTCCCGTTAGCATGCCACCGGAGCACACCTTTTCCTGTTAGCATGCCACCGTTGCACACCTTTTCCCGTTAGCATGCCACCGGAGCACACCTTTTTCCGTTATCATGCCACCGTTGCACACCTTTTACCGTTAGCTTGCCACGATAGCACACCTTTTCCCGTTAGCATACCACTGTAGCACACCTTTTCTTGTTAGCATGCCACAGTAGGACACCTTCTCCCGTTAGCATGCCACCGGAGCACCCCTTTCCCTGTTAGCATGCCACCGGAGCACACCTTTTCCCGTTAGCATGCCACCGGAGCACATCTTGTATCGTTAGCATGCCACCGGAGCACACCTTTTACTGAAAGCAAGCCACAGGAGCACACCTTTTACTGGTAGCATGCCACCATAGCACACCTCTTCCCGTTAGCATGCCACCATAGCGCACCTCTTCTCGTTAGCATGCCACCGTAGCACACTTTCTCATGTTAGCATGCCACCGGAGCACACCTTTCCGTGTTTGCATGCCACCCGAGCACACCTTTTTCCGTTATCTTGCCACCGGAGCACACCTTGTATCGTTAGCATGCCACCGTAGCACACCTTTTACCGTTAGCATGCCAACGGAGAACACCTCTTACCGTTAACATGCCACCGGAGCACACCTTTTACCATTAGTAAGCCACTAGAGCACACCTTTTACCATCAGCATGCCACCGGAGCACACATTTTCCCGTTAGCATGCCCCCGGAGCACATTTTCTCCTGTTAGCATGCCACCGGAGCACACCTTCTCCCATTAGCATGCCACCGGAACACACCTTTCCCCGTTAGCATCCACTGGAGAACACCTTTTCCCTTTAGCATGCCACCGTAGCACATCTATTCCCGTTAGCATGCCACAGTACCACACCTTTTCCCGTTAGCATGCCACCAGAGCACACCTTTACCTTTAGCATGCCACTGGAGCACACCTTTTCCCGTTAGCATGCTACAGTAGCACACCTTCTCACGTTAGCATGCCGCCGGAGCACAACTTTCCCTGTCAGCATTCCACCGGAGTACACCTTTTCCCGTTAGCATGCCACAAGAGCACACCTTGCATCGTTAGCGTGCCACCTGAGCACACGTTTAACTGTTAGCATGCCAACGGAGAACACCTTTTACCGTTAGCATGCCGCCGGAGCACACCTTTTACCATCAGCATGCCACCGGAGCACACCTTTTTCCGTTAGCATGCCACCGGAGCACACCTTTTCCCGTTAGCATGCCACCGGAGCACACCTTTTCCCGTTAGCATGCCACCGGAGCACACCTTTTCCTGTTAGCATGCCACCGTTGCACACCTTTTCCCGTTAGCATGCCACCGGAGCACACCTTTTACCGTTATCATGCCACCGTTGCACACCTTTTACCGTTAGCATGCCACCATAGCACACATTTTACCATTAGCATGCCATCATAGCACACCTTTTCCAGTTAGCATGCCACTGTAGCACACCTTTTCTTGTTAGCATGCCACAGTAGCACACCTTCTTCCGTTAGCATGCCACCGGAGCACACCTTTCCCTGTTAGCATGCCACCGGAGCACACCTTTTCCCATTAGCATGCCACCGGAGCACATCTTGTATCGCTAGCATGCCACCAGAGCACACATTTTACCGAAAGGAAGCCAGCAGAGCACACGTTTTACCGTTAGCATGCCACCATAGCACACCTTTTCCCGTTTGCATGCCACCGTAGCGCACCTCTTCTCGTTAGCATGCCATTGTAGCACACTTTCTTACGTTAGCATGCGAACGGAGCACACCTTTCCGTGTTAGCATGCCACCGGAGCACACCTTTTCCTGTTAGCATGCCACCAGAGCACACCTTGTATCGTTAGCATGCCACCGTAGCACACCTTTTACCGTTAGCATGCCAACGGAGAAAACCTTTTACCGTTAACATGCCACCGGAGCACACCTTTTACCGTTGGTATGCCACTGGAGCACACCTTTTACCATCAGCATGCCACCAGAGCACACCTTTACCATGAGCATGCCACAGTATTACACCTTTTCCCATTAGTATGCCGCTGTAGCACACCTTTTTCCATTAGCATGCCACCGGTGCACACCTTTTCCCGCTAGCATGTCACCGGAGCACACCTTTTCCCGTTAGCATGCAACCGGAGCACACATTTTCCCGTTAGCATGCCCCCGGAGCACATTTTCTCCTGTTAGCATGCCACTGGAGCACACCTTCTCCCGTTAGCATGCCATCATAGCACACCTTTTCCAGTTAGCATGCCACTGTAGCACACCTTTTCTTGTTAGCATGCCACAGTAGCACACCTTCTCCCGTTAGCATGCCACCGGAGCACACCTTTCCCTGTTAGCATGCCACCGGAGCACACCTTTTCCCATTAGCATGCCACCGGAGCACATCTTGTATCGCTAGCATGCCACCAGAGCACACATTTTACCGAAAGGAAGCCACCAGAGCACACCTTTTACAGTTACCATGGCACCATAGCACACCTTTTCCCGTTTGCATGCCACCGTAGCGCACCTCTTCTCGTTAGCATGCCATTGTAGCACACTTTCTTACGTTAGCATGCGACCGGAGCACACCTTTCCGTGTTAGCATGTCACCGGAGCACACCTTTTCCCGTTAGCATGCCACCGGAGCACACCTTGTATCGTTAGCATGCCACCGGAGCACACCTTTCCCGTTAGCATGCCACCGTAGCGCACCTCTTCTCATTAGCATGCCACCGTAGCACACTTTCTCACGTTAGCATGCCACCGGAGCACACCTTTCCGTGTTAGCATGCCATCGGAGCACACCTTTTCCCGTTAGCATGCCACCAGAGCACACCTTGTATCGTTAGCATGCCACCGTAGCACACCTTTTACCGTTAGCATGCCAACGGAGAACACCTTTTACCGTTAACATGCCACCGGAGCACACCTTTTACCGTTAGTATGCCACCGGAGCACACCTTTCCCTGTTAGCATGCCACCGGAGCACACCTTTTCCCGTTAGCATGCCACCGGAGCACATCTTGTATCGTTAGCATGCCACCGGAGCACACCTCTTACTGAAAGCAAGCCACCGGAGCACACCTTTTACCGAAAGCAAGCCACCGGAGCACACCTTTTACTGTTAGCATGCCACCATAGCGCACCTCTTCCCGTTAGCATGCCACCATAGCGCACCTCTTCTCGTTAGCATGCCACCGTAGCACACTTTCTCACGTTAGCATGCCACCGGAGCACACCTTTCCGTGTTTGCATGCCACCGGAGCACACCTTTTCCCGTTATCTTGCCACCGGAGCACACCTTGTATCGTTAGCATGCCACCGGAGCACACCTTTTCCCGTTAGCATGCCACCGTAGCGCTCCTCTTCTCGTTAGCATGCCACCGTAGCACACTTTCCCACGTTAGCATGCCACTGGAGCACACCTTTCCTTGTTAGCATGCCACTGGAGCACACCTTTTCCCGTTAGCATGCCACCGGAGCACACCTTGTATCGTTAAGCATGACAACGTATCACACCTTTTACCGTTAGCATGCCAACGGAGAACACCTTTTACCATTAACATGCCACCAGAGCACACCTTTACCGTGAGCATGCCACAGTATTACTCCTTTTCCCGTTAGCATGCCACCGGAGCACATCTTGTATCGTTAGCATGCCACCGGAGCACACCTTTTACCAAAAGCAAGCCACCGGAGAACACCTTTTACTGTTAGCATGCCACCATGGCACACCTTTTCCCATTAGCATGCCACCGTAGCGCTCCTCTTCTCGTTAGCATGCCACCGTAGCACTCTTTCTCACGTTAGCATGCCACCGGAGCACACCTTTCCGTATTAGCATGCCACCGGAGCACCCCTTTTCCCGTTAGCATGCCACCGGAGCACACCTTGTATCGTTAGCATGCCACCGGAGAACACCTTTTCCTGTTAGCATGCCACCGTAGCGCTCCTCTTCTCGTTAGCATGCCACCGGAGCACACTTTCTCACGTTAGCAAGCCACCGGATCACACCTTTCCGTGTTAGCATGCCACTGGAGCACACCTTTTCCCGTTAGCATGCCACCGGAGCACACCTTGTATCGTTAAGCATGACACTGTATCACACCTTTTACCGTTAGCATGCCAACGGAAAACACCTTTTACCGTTAACATGCCACCGGAGCACAACTTTTACCGTTAGTATGCCACCGGAGCACACCTTTTACCATAAGCATGCCACCAGAGCACACCTTTACCGTGAGCATGCCACAGTATTACACCTTTTCCAGTTAGTATGCCGCTGTAGCACACCTTTTTCCTTTAGCATGCCACCGGTGCACATCTTTTCCCGCTAGCATGTCACCGTAGCACACCTTTTCCTGTTAGCATGCCATCGGAGCACACATTTTCCCGTTAGCATGCCCCCGGAGCACATTTTCTCCTGTTAGCATGCCACCGGAGCACACCTTCTCCCATTAGCATGCCACCGGAACACACCTTTCCCCATTATCATCCACTGGAGAACACCTTTTCCCTTTAGCATGCCACCGTAGCACACCTTTTCCCGTTAGCATGCCACAGTACCACACCTTTTCCCGTTAGCATGCCACCAGAGCACACCTTTACCTTTAGCATGCCACCGGAGCACACCTTTTCCCTTTAGCATGCTACAGTAGCACACCTTCTCACGTTAGCATGCCACCGGAGCACAACTTTCCCTGTTAGCATCCCACCGGAGCACACCTTTTCCCGTTAGCATGCCACCGGAGCACACCTTTACCATTAGCATGCCACCGGAGCACACGTTTTACCGTTAGCATGCCACCAGAGCACTCCTTCTCCCGTTACCATGCCACCGTAGCCCACCTTTTCCTATTAGCATGCAACTGTAGCACACCTTTTCCCGTTAGCATGCAACTGTAGCACACTGTTTCCCGTTAGCATACAACTGTAGCCCACCTTTTCCCATTAGCATGCAACTGTAGCACACCTTCTCCCTTTAGCATGCCAACGGAGGACACCTTTCCCGTTTAGCATGCCACCGGAGCACTTCTTTCCCCGTTAGCATGCCAAAGGAGCACACCTTTTCCTGTTAGCATACCACCGAAGCACACCTTTACCATTAGCATGCCACCGGAGCACACCCTTTACCGTTAGCATGCCATCAGAGGACACCTTTGACCGTTAGCATGCCACCGGAGCACACCTTTACCATTAGCATGCCACCGGAGCACACCTTTTCCCGTTAGCATGCCATCGGAGCACCCTTTTCCCATTGACATGGCAGCGGAGCACACCTTTTCCCGTTAGCATGCCACGGGAGCACACCTTTCACCGTTAGCATGTCACCGGAGCCCACCTTTACCGTTAGCATGCCACCGGAGCACACCTTTTCTTGCTAGCATGCCATTGGAGCACACCTTTTCCCGTTGACATGCCACCGGAGCACACCTTTACCGTTAGCATGCCACCGTAGCACACCTTTCCCCGTTAGCATGCCACCGTAGCACACCTTTTTCAGTTAGCATGCCACTGGAGCAAACCTTTTGCCGTTAGCATGCCACCGTAGCACACCTTCTCTTGTTGGCAAGCCACCGGAGCACACCTTTTACCGTCAGCATGTAATCGTAGCACACCATCTCCCGTTAGCATGTCACCGGAGCACACCTTTTCCTGTTAGCATGCCACTGAAGCACACCTTCTCCCATTAGCATGCCACCGGAGCACACCTTTTCCAGTTAGCATGCCACCGAACCACATGTTCTCCCGTTAGCATGCCACCGTAGCACACTTTTTCCGTTAGCATGCCACCGGAGCACACCTTTTACCATGAGCATGCCACCGTAGCACACATTTTCCCGTTAGCATGCCACCGGAGCACATCTTTTCCCGTTAGCATGCCACCGGAGCTCACCTTTTACCGTTAGCATGCCACCAGAGCACACCTTCTCCCATTAGCACTCCACCGTAGCATACCTTTTTCCATTGGCATGCCACCGGAGCACAGCTTTTCCCGTTAGCATGCCACCTGAGCACACTTTTTTCCGTTAGCATGCCACCGGAGCACACCTTTTCCCGTTAGCATGCCACCGGAGCACACCTTTTCCTGTTAGCATGCCACCGTTGCACACCTTTTCCCGTTAGCATGCCACCGGAGCACACCTTTTTCCGTTATCATGCCACCGTTGCACACCTTTTACCGTTAGCTTGCCACGATAGCACACCTTTTCCCGTTAGCATACCACTGTAGCACACCTTTTCTTGTTAGCATGCCACAGTAGGACACCTTCTCCCGTTAGCATGCCACCGGAGCACCCCTTTCCCTGTTAGCATGCCACCGGAGCACACCTTTTCCCGTTAGCATGCCACCGGAGCACATCTTGTATCGTTAGCATGCCACCGGAGCACACCTTTTACTGAAAGCAAGCCACAGGAGCACACCTTTTACTGTTAGCATGCCACCATAGCACACCTCTTCCCGTTAGCATGCCACCATAGCGCACCTCTTCTCGTTAGCATGCCACCGTAGCACACTTTCTCATGTTAGCATGCCACCGGAGCACACCTTTCCGTGTTTGCATGCCACCCGAGCACACCTTTTTCCGTTATCTTGCCACCGGAGCACACCTTGTATCGTTAGCATGCCACCGTAGCACACCTTTTACCGTTAGCATGCCAACGGAGAACACCTCTTACCGTTAACATGCCACCGGAGCACACCTTTTACCATTAGTAAGCCACTAGAGCACACCTTTTACCATCAGCATGCCACCGGAGCACACATTTTCCCGTTAGCATGCCCCCGGAGCACATTTTCTCCTGTTAGCATGCCACCGGAGCACACCTTCTCCCATTAGCATGCCACCGGAACACACCTTTCCCCGTTAGCATCCACTGGAGAACACCTTTTCCCTTTAGCATGCCACCGTAGCACATCTATTCCCGTTAGCATGCCACAGTACCACACCTTTTCCCGTTAGCATGCCACCAGAGGACACCTTTACCTTTAGCATGCCACTGGAGCACACCTTTTCCCGTTAGCATGCTACAGTAGCACACCTTCTCACGTTAGCATGCCGCCGGAGCACAACTTTCCCTGTCAGCATTCCACCGGAGTACACCTTTTCCCGTTAGCATGCCACAAGAGCACACCTTGTATCGTTAGCATGCCACCTGAG
Source organism: Phyllobates terribilis (assembly GCF_046119375.1). NCBI lineage: Eukaryota > Metazoa > Chordata > Amphibia > Anura > Dendrobatidae > Phyllobates > Phyllobates terribilis. The sequence continues at coordinate 78,991 of NW_027365725.1, read as the reverse complement.
CACACGTTTAACTGTTAGCATGCCAACGGAGAACACCTTTTACCGTTAGCATGCCGCCGGAGCACACCTTTTACCATCAGCATGCCACCGGAGCACACCTTTTTCCGTTAGCATGCCACCGGAGCACACCTTTTCCCGTTAGCATGCCACCGGAGAACACCTTTTCCCGTTAGCATGCCACCGGAGCACACCTTTTCCTGTTAGCATGCCACCGTTGCACTGCTTTTCCCGTTTGCATGCCACCGGAGCACACCTTTTTCCGTTATCATGCCACCGTTGCACACCTTTTACCGTTAGCTTGCCACGATAGCACACCTTTTCCCATTAGCATGTCACCATAGCACACCTTTTCCCGTTAGCATACCACTGTAGCACACCTTTTCTTGTTAGCATGCCACAGTAGGACACCTTCTCCCGTTAGCATGCCACCGGAGCACACCTTTCCCTGTTAGCATGCCACCAGAGCACACCTATTCCCGTTAGCATGCCACCGGAGCACATCTTGTATCGTTAGCATGCCACCGGAGCTCACCTTTTACCGAAAGCAAGCCACAGGAGCACACCTTTTACTGTTAGCATGCCACCATAGCACACCTCTTCCCGTTAGCATGCCACCATAGCGCACCTCTTCTCATTAGCATGCCACCGTAGCACACTTTCTCACGTTAGCATGCCACCGGAGCACACCTTGTATCGTTAGCATGCCACTGAAGCACAACTTTACCGTTAGCATGCCAACGGAGAACACCTTTTACCGTTAACATGCCACCTGAGCACACCTTTTACCGTTAGTATGCCACTGGAGCACACCTTTTACCATCAGCATGCCACCAGAGCACACCTTTACCGTGAGCATGCCACAGTAATACACCTTTTCCCATTAGTATGCAGCTGTAGTACACCTTTTTCCATTAGCATGCCACCTGTGCACACCTTTTCCCGCTAGCATGTCACCGGAGCACACCTTTTCCCATTAGCATGCAACCGGAGCACACATTTTCCCGTTATCATGCCCCCGGAGCACACCTTCTCCCGTTAGCATGCCACCGGAACACACCTTTCCCCGTTAGCATCCACTGGAGAACACCTTTTCCCTTTAGCATGCCACCGGAGCACACCTTTTTCGTTATCATACCACCATTGCACACCTTTTACAGTTAGCAAGCCACCATAGCACACCTTTTCCCGTTAGCATGCCACTGTAGCACACTTTTTCTTGTTAGCATGCCACAGTAGCACACATTCTCCCTTTAGCATGCCACCGGAGCACACCTTTCCCTGTTATCATGCCACTGGAGCACACCTTTTCCCATTAGCATGCCACCGGAGCACATCTTGTATCGTTAGCATGCCACCATTGCTCACCTTTTCCAGTTAGCATGCCACTGTTGCACACCTTTTCTCGTTAGCATGCCACCGGAGCACACCTTTTCCAGTTGTTGCCACCGGAGCACACCTTCTCCTGTTAGCATGCCACCGTTGGACACCTTTTCCCGTTATCATACCCCCGGAGCATACCTTTTCCCATTACCATGCCACTGGAGCACACCTTTTACCGTTAGCATGCCACCATTGCACACCTTTTTCCGTTAGCATGCCACCGTTGCACACATTTTCCCGTTAGCATGCCACCGGAGCACACCTTTTCCCATTGTTCCCACCGGAGCACACCTTCTGCCGTTAGCATGCCACCGTTGCACACCTTTTCCCAATATCATGCCACTGGAGCATACCTTTTTCCGTTAGCATGACACCGGAGCATACCTTTTACCACTAGCATGCCACTGGAGCGCACCTTTTACCGTTAGCATGCCTCCATTGCACACCTTTTTCCGTTAGCATGCCACCGTTGCACACATTTTCCCGTTAGCATGCCACCGGAGCACACCTTTTCCCATTGTTCCCACCGGAGCACACCTTCTGCCGTTAGCATTCCACCGTTGCACACCTTTTCCCAATATCATGCCACTGGAGCATAACTTTTTTAGTTAGCATGCCACCGGAGCATACCTTTTACCGCTAGCATGCCACTGGAGCACACCTTTTACCGTTAGCATGCCACCAGAGCACACCTTCTCCCATTAGCACTCCACCGTAGCATACCTTTTTCCATTGGCATCCCACCGGAGCACAGCTTTTCCCGTTAGCATGCCACCTGAGCACACTTTTTTCCGTTAGCATGCCACCGGAGCACACCTTTTCCCGTTAGCATGCCACCGGAGCACACCTTTTCCTGTTAGCATGCCACCGTTGCACACCTTTTCCCGTTAGCATGCCACCGGAGCACACCTTTTTCCGTTATCATGCCACCGTTGCACACCTTTTACCGTTAGCTTGCCACGATAGCACACCTTTTCCCGTTAGCATACCACTGTAGCACACCTTTTCTTGTTAGCATGCCACAGTAGGACACCTTCTCCCGTTAGCATGCCACCGGAGCACCCCTTTCCCTGTTAGCATGCCACCGGAGCACACCTTTTCCCGTTAGCATGCCACCGGAGCACATCTTGTATCGTTAGCATGCCACCGGAGCACACCTTTTACCGAAAGCAAGCCACAGGAGCACACCTTTTACTGTTAGCATGCCACCATAGCACACCTCTTCCCGTTAGCATGCCACCATAGCGCACCTCTTCTCGTTAGCATGCCACCGTAGCACACTTTCTCATGTTAGCATGCCACCGGAGCACACCTTTCCGTGTTTGCATACCACCCGAGCACGCCTTTTTCCGTTATCTTGCCACCGGAGCACACCTTGTATCGTTAGCATGCCACCGTAGCACACCTTTTACCGTTAGCATGCCAACGGAGAACACCTCTTACCGTTAACATGCCACCGGAGCACACCTTTTACCATTAGTAAGCCACTAGAGCACACCTTTTACCATCAGCATGCCACCGGAGCACACATTTTCCCGTTAGCATGCCCCCGGAGCACATTTTCTCCTGTTAGCATGCCACCGGAGCACACCTTCTCCCATTAGCATGCCACCGGAACACACCTTTCCCCGTTAGCATCCACTGGAGAACACCTTTTCCCTTTAGCATGCCACCGTAGCACATCTATTCCCGTTAGCATGCCACAGTACCACACCTTTTCCCGTTAGCATGCCACCAGAGCACACCTTTACCTTTAGCATGCCACTGGAGCACACCTTTTCCCGTTAGCATGCTACAGTAGCACACCTTCTCACGTTAGCATGCCGCCGGAGCACAACTTTCCCTGTCAGCATTCCACCGGAGTACACCTTTTCCCGTTAGCATGCCACAAGAGCACACCTTGTATCGTTAGCATGCCACCTGAGCACACGTTTAACTGTTAGCATGCCAACGGAGAACACCTTTTACCGTTAGCATGCCGCCGGAGCACACCTTTTACCATCAGCATGCCACCGGAGCACACCTTTTTCCGTTAGCATGCCACCGGAGCACACCTTTTCCCGTTAGCATGCCACCGGAGAACACCTTTTCCCGTTAGCATGCCACCGGAGCACACCTTTTCCTGTTAGCATGCCACCGTTGCACTGCTTTTCCCGTTTGCATGCCACCGGAGCACACCATTTTCCGTTATCATGCCACCGTTGCACACCTTTTACCGTTAGCTTGCCACGATAGCACACCTTTTCCCATTAGCATGCCACCATAGCACACCTTTTCCCGTTAGCATACCACTGTAGCACACCTTTTCTTGTTAGCATGCCACAGTAGGACACCTTCTTCCGTTAGCATGCCACCGGAGCACACCTTTCCCTGTTAGCATGCCACCAGAGCACACCTTTTCCCGTTAGCATGCCACCGGAGCACATCTTGTATCGTTAGCATGCCACCGGAGCTCACCTTTTACCGAAAGCAAGCCACAGGAGCACACCTTTTACTGTTAGCATGCCACCATAGCACACCTCTTCCCGTTAGCATGCCACCATAGCGCACCTCTTCTCATTAGCATGCCACCGTAGCACACTTTCTCACGTTAGCATGCCACCGGAGCACACCTTTCCGTGTTTGCATGCCACCGGAGCACACCTTTTTCTGTTATCTTGCCACCGGAGCACACCTTGTATCGTTAGCATGCCACCGTAGCACACCTTTTACCGTTAGCATGCCAGCGGAGAACACCTCTTACCGTTAACATGCCATCGGAGCACACCTTTTACCATTAGTAAGCCACTGGAGCACACCTTTTACCATCAGCATGCCACCGGAGCACACATTTTCCCGTTAGCATGCCCCCGGAGCACATTTTCTCCTGTTAGCATGCCACCGGAGCACACCTTCTCCCATTAGCATGCAACCGGAGCACACATTTTCCGTTAGCATGCCCCCGGAGCACACCTTCTCCCGTTAGCATGCCACCGGAACACACCTTTCCCCGTTAGCATCCACTGGAGAACACCTTTTCCCTTTAGCATGCCACCGGAGCACACCTTTTTCGTTATCATACCACCATTGCACACCTTTTACAGTTAGCAAGCCACCATAGCACACCTTTTCCCGTTAGCATGCCACTGTAGCACACTTTTTCTTGTTAGCATGCCACAGTAGCACACATTCTCCCTTTAGCATGCCACCGGAGCACACCTTTCCCTGTTAGCATGCCACTGGAGCACACCTTTTCCCATTAGCATGCCACCGGAGCACATCTTGTAACGTTAGCATGCCACCATTGCTCACCTTTTCCCGTTAGCATGCCACTGTTGCACACCTTTTCTCGTTAGCATGCCACCGGAGCACACCTTTTCCTGTTAGCATGCCACCGTTGCACTGCTTTTCCCGTTTGCATGCCACCGGAGCACACCATTTTCCGTTATCATGCCACCGTTGCACACCTTTTACCGTTAGCTTGCCACGATAGCACACCTTTTCCCATTAGCATGCCACCATAGCACACCTTTTCCCGTTAGCATACCACTGTAGCACACCTTTTCTTGTTAGCATGCCACAGTAGGACACCTTCTTCCGTTAGCATGCCACCGGAGCACACCTTTCCCTGTTAGCATGCCACCAGAGCACACCTTTTCCCGTTAGCATGCCACCGGAGCACATCTTGTATCGTTAGCATGCCACCGGAGCTCACCTTTTACCGAAAGCAAGCCACAGGAGCACACCTTTTACTGTTAGCATGCCACCATAGCACACCTCTTCCCGTTAGCATGCCACCATAGCGCACCTCTTCTCATTAGCATGCCACCGTAGCACACTTTCTCACGTTAGCATGCCACCGGAGCACACCTTTCCGTGTTTGCATGCCACCGGAGCACACCTTTTTCTGTTATCTTGCCACCGGAGCACACCTTGTATCGTTAGCATGCCACCGTAGCACACCTTTTACCGTTAGCATGCCAGCGGAGAACACCTCTTACCGTTAACATGCCATCGGAGCACACCTTTTACCATTAGTAAGCCACTGGAGCACACCTTTTACCATCAGCATGCCACCGGAGCACACATTTTCCCGTTAGCATGCCCCCGGAGCACATTTTCTCCTGTTAGCATGCCACCGGAGCACACCTTCTCCCATTAGCATGCAACCGGAGCACACATTTTCCGTTAGCATGCCCCCGGAGCACACCTTCTCCCGTTAGCATGCCACCGGAACACACCTTTCCCCGTTAGCATCCACTGGAGAACACCTTTTCCCTTTAGCATGCCACCGGAGCACACCTTTTTCGTTATCATACCACCATTGCACACCTTTTACAGTTAGCAAGCCACCATAGCACACCTTTTCCCGTTAGCATGCCACTGTAGCACACTTTTTCTTGTTAGCATGCCACAGTAGCACACATTCTCCCTTTAGCATGCCACCGGAGCACACCTTTCCCTGTTAGCATGCCACTGGAGCACACCTTTTCCCATTAGCATGCCACCGGAGCACATCTTGTAACGTTAGCATGCCACCATTGCTCACCTTTTCCCGTTAGCATGCCACTGTTGCACACCTTTTCTCGTTAGCATGCCACCGGAGCACACCTTTTCCAGTTGTTGCCACCGGAGCACACCTTCTCCTGTTAGCATGCCACCATTGGACACCTTTTCCTGTTATCATACCCCCGGAGCATACCTTTTCCCATTAGCATGCCACTGGAGCACACCTTTTACTGTTAGTATGCCACCATTGCACACCTTTTTCCGTTAGCATGCCACCGTTGCACACATTTTCCCGTTAGCATGCCACCGGAGCACACCTTTTCCCATTGTTTCCACCGGAGCACACCTTCTGCCGTTAGCATGCCACCGTTGCACACCTTTTCCCAATATCATGCCACTGGAGCATACCTTTTTCCATTAGCATGACACCGGAGCATACCTTTTACCACTAGCATGCCACTGGAGCGCACCTTTTACCGCTAGCATGCCTCCATTGCACACCTTTTTACGTTAGCATGCCACCGTTGCACACATTTTCCCGTTAGAATGCCACTGGAGCACACCTTTTCCCATTGTTCCCACCGGAGCACACCTTCTGCCGTTAGCATTCCACCGTTGCACACCTTTTCGCAATATCATGCCACTGGAGCATAACTTTTTTAGTTAGCATGCCACCGGAGCACACCTTTTACCGCTAGCATGCCACTGGAGCACACCTTTTACCGTTAGCATGCCACCAGAGCACCCCTTTTCCCGTTAGCATGCCACTAGAGCACACCTTTTCCCGTTAGCATGCCACCGGAGCACATCTTGTATCGTTAGCATGCCACCGGATCACACCTTTTACCGAAAGCAAGCCACAGGAGCACACCTTTTACTGTTAGCATGCCGCCATAGCACACCTCTTCCCGTTAGCATGCCACCATAGCGCACCTCTTCTCGTTAGCATGCCACCGTAGCACACTTTCTCACGTTAGCATGCCACCGGAGCACACCTTTCCGTGTTTGCATGCCACCGGAGCACACCTTTTTCCATTATCTTGCCACCGGAGCACACCTTGTATCGTTAGCATGCCACCGTAGCACACCTTTTACCGTTAGCATGCCAGCGGAGAACACCTCTTACCGTTAACATGCCATCGGAGCACACCTTTTACCATTAGTAAGCCACTGGAGCACTCCTTTTACCATCAGCATGCCACCGGAGCACACATTTTCCCGTTAGCATGCCCCCGGAGCACATTTTCTCCTGTTAGCATGCCACCGGAGCACACCTTCTCCCATTAGCATGCCACCGGAACACACCTTTCCCGGTTAGCATCCACTGGAGAACATCTTTTCCCTTTAGCATGCCACCGTAGCACACCTATTCCCGTTAGCATGCCACAGTACCACACCTTTTCCCGTTAGCATGCCACCAGAGCATACCTTTACCTTTAGCATGCCACTGGAGCACACCTTTTCCCGTTAGCATGCTACAGTAGCACACCTTCTCACGTTAGCATGCCGCCGGAGCACAACTTTCCCTGTCAGCATTCCACCGGAGTACACCTTTTCCCGTTAGCATGCCACAAGAGCACACCTTGCATCGTTAGCGTGCCACCTGAGCACACGTTTAACTGTTAGCATGCCAACGGAGAACACCTTTTACCGTTAGCATGCCGCCGGAGCACACCTTTTACCATCAGCATGCCACCGGAGCACACCTTTTCCGTTAGCATGCCACCGGAGCACACCTTTTCCCGTTAGCATGCCACCGGAGCACACCTTTTCCCGTTAGCATGCCACCGGAGCACACCTTTTCCTGTTAGCATGCCACCGTTGCACACCTTTTCCCGTTAGCATGCCACCGGAGCACACCTTTTACCGTTATCATGCCACCGTTGCACACCTTTTACCGTTAGCATGCCACCATAGCACACATTTTACCATTAGCATGCCATCATAGCACACCTTTTCCAGTTAGCATGCCACTGTAGCACACCTTTTCTTGTTAGCATGCCACAGTAGCACACCTTCTTCCGTTAGCATGCCACCGGAGCACACCTTTCCCTGTTAGCATGCCACCGGAGCACACCTTTTCCCATTAGCATGCCACCGGAGCACATCTTGTATCGCTAGCATGCCACCAGAGCACACATTTTACCGAAAGGAAGCCAGCAGAGCACACGTTTTACCGTTAGCATGCCACCATAGCACACCTTTTCCCGTTTGCATGCCACCGTAGCGCACCTCTTCTCGTTAGCATGCCATTGTAGCACACTTTCTTACGTTAGCATGCGAACGGAGCACACCTTTCCGTGTTAGCATGCCACCGGAGCACACCTTTTCCTGTTAGCATGCCACCAGAGCACACCTTGTATCGTTAGCATGCCACCGTAGCACACCTTTTACCGTTAGCATGCCAACGGAGAAAACCTTTTACCGTTAACATGCCACCGGAGCACACCTTTTACCGTTAGTATGCCACTGGAGCACACCTTTTACCATCAGCATGCCACCAGAGCACACCTTTACCATGAGCATGCCACAGTATTACACCTTTTCCCATTAGTATGCCGCTGTAGCACACCTTTTTCCATTAGCATGCCACCGGTGCACACCTTTTCCCGCTAGCATGTCACCGGAGCACACCTTTTCCCGTTAGCATGCAACCGGAGCACACATTTTCCCGTTAGCATGCCCCCGGAGCACATTTTCTCCTGTTAGCATGCCACTGGAGCACACCTTCTCCCGTTAGCATGCCATCATAGCACACCTTTTCCAGTTAGCATGCCACTGTAGCACACCTTTTCTTGTTAGCATGCCACAGTAGCACACCTTCTCCCGTTAGCATGCCACCGGAGCACACCTTTCCCTGTTAGCATGCCACCGGAGCACACCTTTTCCCGTTAGCATGCCACCGGAGCACATCTTGTATCGCTAGCATGCCACCAGAGCACACATTTTACCGAAAGGAAGCCACCAGAGCACACCTTTTACAGTTACCATGCCACCATAGCACACCTTTTCCCGTTTGCATGCCACCGTAGCGCACCTCTTCTCGTTAGCATGCCATTGTAGCACACTTTCTTACGTTAGCATGCGACCGGAGCACACCTTTCCGTGTTAGCATGTCACCGGAGCACACCTTTTCCCATTAGCATGCCACCGGAGCACACCTTGTATCGTTAGCATGCCACCGGAGCACACCTTTCCCGTTAGCATGCCACCGTAGCGCACCTCTTCTCATTAGCATGTCACCGTAGCACACTTTCTCACGTTAGCATGCCACCGGAGCACACCTTTCCGTGTTAGCATGCCATCGGAGCACACCTTTTCCCGTTAGCATGCCACCAGAGCACACCTTGTATCGTTAGCATGCCACCGTAGCACACCTTTTACCGTTAGCATGCCACAGTAGCACACCTTCTTCCGTTAGCATGCCACCGGAGCACACCTTTCCCTGTTAGCATGCCACCGGAGCACACCTTTTCCCATTAGCATGCCACCGGAGCACATCTTGTATCGCTAGCATGCCACCAGAGCACACATTTTACCGAAAGGAAGCCAGCAGAGCACACGTTTTACCGTTAGCATGCCACCATAGCACACCTTTTCCCGTTTGCATGCCACCGTAGCGCACCTCTTCTCGTTAGCATGCCATTGTAGCACACTTTCTTACGTTAGCATGCGAACGGAGCACACCTTTCCGTGTTAGCATGCCACCGGAGCACACCTTTTCCTGTTAGCATGCCACCAGAGCACACCTTGTATCGTTAGCATGCCACCGTAGCACACCTTTTACCGTTAGCATGCCAACGGAGAAAACCTTTTACCGTTAACATGCCACCGGAGCACACCTTTTACCGTTAGTATGCCACTGGAGCACACCTTTTACCATCAGCATGCCACCAGAGCACACCTTTACCATGAGCATGCCACAGTATTACACCTTTTCCCATTAGTATGCCGCTGTAGCACACCTTTTTCCATTAGCATGCCACCGGTGCACACCTTTTCCCGCTAGCATGTCACCGGAGCACACCTTTTCCCGTTAGCATGCAACCGGAGCACACATTTTCCCGTTAGCATGCCCCCGGAGCACATTTTCTCCTGTTAGCATGCCACTGGAGCACACCTTCTCCCGTTAGCATGCCATCATAGCACACCTTTTCCAGTTAGCATGCCACTGTAGCACACCTTTTCTTGTTAGCATGCCACAGTAGCACACCTTCTCCCGTTAGCATGCCACCGGAGCACACCTTTCCCTGTTAGCATGCCACCGGAGCACACCTTTTCCCGTTAGCATGCCACCGGAGCACATCTTGTATCGCTAGCATGCCACCAGAGCACACATTTTACCGAAAGGAAGCCACCAGAGCACACCTTTTACAGTTACCATGCCACCATAGCACACCTTTTCCCGTTTGCATGCCACCGTAGCGCACCTCTTCTCGTTAGCATGCCATTGTAGCACACTTTCTTACGTTAGCATGCGAACGGAGCACACCTTTCCGTGTTAGCATGCCACCGGAGCACACCTTTTCCTGTTAGCATGCCACCAGAGCACACCTTGTATCGTTAGCATGCCACCGTAGCACACCTTTTACCGTTAGCATGCCAACGGAGAAAACCTTTTACCGTTAACATGCCACCGGAGCACACCTTTTACCGTTAGTATGCCACTGGAGCACACCTTTTACCATCAGCATGCCACCAGAGCACACCTTTACCATGAGCATGCCACAGTATTACACCTTTTCCCATTAGTATGCCGCTGTAGCACACCTTTTTCCATTAGCATGCCACCGGTGCACACCTTTTCCCGCTAGCATGTCACCGGAGCACACCTTTTCCCGTTAGCATGCAACCGGAGCACACATTTTCCCGTTAGCATGCCCCCGGAGCACATTTTCTCCTGTTAGCATGCCACTGGAGCACACCTTCTCCCGTTAGCATGCCATCATAGCACACCTTTTCCAGTTAGCATGCCACTGTAGCACACCTTTTCTTGTTAGCATGCCACAGTAGCACACCTTCTCCCGTTAGCATGCCACCGGAGCACACCTTTCCCTGTTAGCATGCCACCGGAGCACACCTTTTCCCGTTAGCATGCCACCGGAGCACATCTTGTATCGCTAGCATGCCACCAGAGCACACATTTTACCGAAAGGAAGCCACCAGAGCACACCTTTTACAGTTACCATGCCACCATAGCACACCTTTTCCCGTTTGCATGCCACCGTAGCGCACCTCTTCTCGTTAGCATGCCATTGTAGCACACTTTCTTACGTTAGCATGCGACCGGAGCACACCTTTCCGTGTTAGCATGTCACCGGAGCACACCTTTTCCCATTAGCATGCCACCGGAGCACACCTTGTATCGTTAGCATGCCACCGGAGCACACCTTTCCCGTTAGCATGCCACCGTAGCGCACCTCTTCTCATTAGCATGTCACCGTAGCACACTTTCTCACGTTAGCATGCCACCGGAGCACACCTTTCCGTGTTAGCATGCCATCGGAGCACACCTTTTCCCGTTAGCATGCCACCAGAGCACACCTTGTATCGTTAGCATGCCACCGTAGCACACCTTTTACCGTTAGCATGCCACAGTAGCACACCTTCTTCCGTTAGCATGCCACCGGAGCACACCTTTCCCTGTTAGCATGCCACCGGAGCACACCTTTTCCCATTAGCATGCCACCGGAGCACATCTTGTATCGCTAGCATGCCACCAGAGCACACATTTTACCGAAAGGAAGCCAGCAGAGCACACGTTTTACCGTTAGCATGCCACCATAGCACACCTTTTCCCGTTTGCATGCCACCGTAGCGCACCTCTTCTCGTTAGCATGCCATTGTAGCACACTTTCTTACGTTAGCATGCGAACGGAGCACACCTTTCCGTGTTAGCATGCCACCGGAGCACACCTTTTCCTGTTAGCATGCCACCAGAGCACACCTTGTATCGTTAGCATGCCACCGTAGCACACCTTTTACCGTTAGCATGCCAACGGAGAAAACCTTTTACCGTTAACATGCCACCGGAGCACACCTTTTACCGTTAGTATGCCACTGGAGCACACCTTTTACCATCAGCATGCCACCAGAGCACACCTTTACCATGAGCATGCCACAGTATTACACCTTTTCCCATTAGTATGCCGCTGTAGCACACCTTTTTCCATTAGCATGCCACCGGTGCACACCTTTTCCCGCTAGCATGTCACCGGAGCACACCTTTTCCCGTTAGCATGCAACCGGAGCACACATTTTCCCGTTAGCATGCCCCCGGAGCACATTTTCTCCTGTTAGCATGCCACTGGAGCACACCTTCTCCCGTTAGCATGCCATCATAGCACACCTTTTCCAGTTAGCATGCCACTGTAGCACACCTTTTCTTGTTAGCATGCCACAGTAGCACACCTTCTCCCGTTAGCATGCCACCGGAGCACACCTTTCCCTGTTAGCATGCCACCGGAGCACACCTTTTCCCGTTAGCATGCCACCGGAGCACATCTTGTATCGCTAGCATGCCACCAGAGCACACATTTTACCGAAAGGAAGCCACCAGAGCACACCTTTTACAGTTACCATGCCACCATAGCACACCTTTTCCCGTTTGCATGCCACCGTAGCGCACCTCTTCTCGTTAGCATGCCATTGTAGCACACTTTCTTACGTTAGCATGCGACCGGAGCACACCTTTCCGTGTTAGCATGTCACCGGAGCACACCTTTTCCCGTTAGCATGCCACCGGAGCACACCTTGTATCGTTAGCATGCCACCGGAGCACACCTTTCCCGTTAGCATGCCACCGTAGCGCACCTCTTCTCATTAGCATGCCACCGTAGCACACTTTCTCACGTTAGCATGCCACCGGAGCACACCTTTCCGTGTTAGCATGCCATCGGAGCACACCTTTTCCCGTTAGCATGCCACCAGAGCACACCTTGTATCGTTAGCATGCCACCGTAGCACACCTTTTACCGTTAGCATGCCAACGGAGAACACCTTTTACCGTTAACATGCCACCGGAGCACACCTTTTACCGTTAGTATGCCACCGGAGCACACCTTTCCCTGTTAGCATGCCACCGGAGCACACCTTTTCCCGTTAGCATGCCACCGGAGCACATCTTGTATCGTTAGCATGCCACCGGAGCACACCTCTTACTGAAAGCAAGCCACCGGAGCACACCTTTTACCGAAAGCAAGCCACCGGAGCACACCTTTTACTGTTAGCATGCCACCATAGCGCACCTCTTCCCGTTAGCATGCCACCATAGCGCACCTCTTCTCGTTAGCATGCCACCGTAGCACACTTTCTCACGTTAGCATGCCACCGGAGCACACCTTTCCGTGTTTGCATGCCACCGGAGCACACCTTTTCCCGTTATCTTGCCACCGGAGCACACCTTGTATCGTTAGCATGCCACCGGAGCACACCTTTTCCCGTTAGCATGCCACCGTAGCGCTCCTCTTCTCATTAGCATGCCACCGTAGCACACTTTCCCACGTTAGCATGCCACTGGAGCACACCTTTCCTTGTTAGCATGCCACTGGAGCACACCTTTTCCCGTTAGCATGCCACCGGAGCACACCTTGTATCGTTAAGCATGACAACGTATCACACCTTTTACCGTTAGCATGCCAACGGAGAACACCTTTTACCATTAACATGCCACCAGAGCACACCTTTACCGTGAGCATGCCACAGTATTACTCCTTTTCCCGTTAGCATGCCACCGGAGCACATCTTGTATCGTTAGCATGCCACCGGAGCACACCTTTTACCAAAAGCAAGCCACCGGAGCACACCTTTTACTGTTAGCATGCCACCATGGCACACCTTTTCCCATTAGCATGCCACCGTAGCGCTCCTCTTCTCGTTAGCATGCCACCGTAGCACTCTTTCTCACTTTAGCATGCCACCGGAGCACACCTTTCCGTATTAGCATGCCACCGGAGCACCCCTTTTCCCGTTAGCATGCCACCGGAGCACACCTTGTATCGTTAGCATGCCACCGGAGAACACCTTTTCCCGTTAGCATGCCACCGTAGCGCTCCTCTTCTCGTTAGCATGCCACCGGAGCACACTTTCTCACGTTAGCAAGCCACCGGATCACACCTTTCCGTGTTAGCATGCCACTGGAGCACACCTTTTCCCGTTAGCATGCCACCGGAGCACACCTTGTATCGTTAAGCATGACACTGTATCACACCTTTTACCGTTAGCATGCCAACGGAAAACACCTTTTACCGTTAACATGCCACCGGAGCACAACTTTTACCGTTAGTATGCCACCGGAGCACACCTTTTACCATCAGCATGCCACCAGAGCACACCTTTACCGTGAGCATGCCACAGTATTACACCTTTTCCAGTTAGTATGCCGCTGTAGCACACCTTTTTCCTTTAGCATGCCACCGGTGCACATCTTTTCCCGCTAGCATGTCACCGTAGCACACCTTTTCCTGTTAGCATGCCATCGGAGCACACATTTTCCCGTTAGCATGCCCCCGGAGCACATTTTCTCCTGTTAGCATGCCACCGGAGCACACCTTCTCCCATTAGCATGCCACCGGAACACACCTTTCCCCATTATCATCCACTGGAGAACACCTTTTCCCTTTAGCATGCCACCGTAGCACACCTTTTCCCGTTAGCATGCCACAGTACCACACCTTTTCCCGTTAGCATGCCACCAGAGCACACCTTTACCTTTAGCATGCCACCGGAGCACACCTTTTCCCTTTAGCATGCTACAGTAGCACACCTTCTCACGTTAGCATGCCACCGGAGCACAACTTTCCCTGTTAGCATCCCACCGGAGCACACCTTTTCCCGTTAGCATGCCACCGGAGCACACCTTTACCATTAGCATGCCACCGGAGCACACGTTTTACCATTAGCATGCCACCAGAGCACTCCTTCTCCCGTTACCATGCCACCGTAGCCCACCTTTTCCTATTAGCATGCAACTGTAGCACACCTTTTCCCGTTAGCATGCAACTGTAGCACACTGTTTCCCGTTAGCATACAACTGTAGCCCACCTTTTCCCATTAGCATGCAACTGTAGCACACCTTCTCCCTTTAGCATGCCAACGGAGGACACCTTTCCCGTTTAGCATGCCACCGGAGCACTTCTTTCCCCGTTAGCATGCCACAGGAGCACACCTTTTCCTGTTAGCATACCACCGAAGCACACCTTTACCATTAGCATGCCACCGGAGCACACCCTTTACCGTTAGCATGCCATCAGAGGACACCTTTGACCGTTAGCATGCCACCGGAGCACACCTTTACCATTAGCATGCCACCGGAGCACACCTTTTCCCGTTAGCATGCCATCGGAGCACCCTTTTCCCATTGACATGGCAGCGGAGCACACCTTTTCCCGTTAGCATGCCACGGGAGCACACCTTTCACCGTTAGCATGTCACCGGAGCACACCTTTACCGTTAGCATGCCACCGGAGCACACCTTTTCTTGCTAGCATGCCATTGGAGCACACCTTTTCCCGTTGACATGCCACCGGAGCACACCTTTACCGTTAGCATGCCACCGTAGCACACCTTTCCCCGTTAGCATGCCACCGTAGCACACCTTTTTCAGTTAGCATGCCACTGGAGCAAACCTTTTGCCGTTAGCATGCCACCGTAGCACACCTTCTCTTGTTGGCAAGCCACCGGAGCACACCTTTTACCGTCAGCATGTAATCGTAGCACACCATCTCCCGTTAGCATGTCACCGGAGCACACCTTTTCCTGTTAGCATGCCACTGAAGCACACCTTCTCCCATTAGCATGCCACCGGAGCACACCTTTTCCAGTTAGCATGCCACCGAACCACATGTTCTCCCGTTAGCATGCCACCGTAGCACACTTTTTCCGTTAGCATGCCACCGGAGCACACCTTTTACCATGAGCATGCCACCGTAGCACACATTTTCCCGTTAGCATGCCACCGGAGCACATCTTTTCCCGTTAGCATGCCACCGGAGCTCACCTTTTACCGTTAGTATGCCACCGGAGCATACCTTTTACCGTTAGCATGCCACCAGAGCACAGCTTTTCCCCTTAGCATGCCACCGGAGCACACCTTTTACCATTAGCATGCCACCAGAGCACAGCTTTTCCCCTTAGCATGCCACCGGAGCACACCTTTTACCGTTAGCATGCTACCGGAGCACACCTTTTACCACTAGCATGTCACCGGAGCACACCTTTTCCTGTTAGCATACCACCGGAGCACACCTTTACCGTTAGCATGCCACCGGAGCACACCCTTTACCACTAGCATGCCACTGGAGCACACCTTTTCCCTTTAGCATGCCACAGGAGCACACCTTTAACATTATCATGCCACCGGAGCACACCTTTTTCCATTAGCATGCCACTGGAGCACACCTTTAACCATTAGCATGCCACCGGAGCACACCTTTACCGTTAGCATGCCATGATAGCACACGTTTTATCGTTTGCATGCCACCGGAGCCCGCCTTTACCATTAGCATGCCACCGCAGCACACCTTTCCCCGTTAGCATGCCACCGGAGCACACGTTTTTCCGTTAGCATGCCAACGGGGCACACCTTTAACCATTAGCATGCCACCGGAGCCCGCCTTTCCCATTAGCATGCCACCGGAGCACACTTTTTCCTGTTAGCATGCCACCAGAGCATACCTTTTACTGTTAGCATGCCACCGGAGCACAACTTTTCCGTTAGCATGCCACCGGAGCACACCTTTACTGTTAGCATGCCACCGTAGCCCATCTTTACCCGTTAACATGCCACCGTAGGACACCTCTTTCCATTAGCATGCCACCGGAAGACAACTTCTCCCGTCAGCATGCCACCGGAGCACACTTTTCGCGTTAGCATGACACTGGAGCACACCTTTACCGTTAGCTTGTCACCGTAGTACACCTTTTCCCGTTAGCATGCCACCGGAGCACACCTTTAACATTAGCATGCCAACGGAGCACACCTTTTTCCATTAGCATGCCACTGGAGCACACCTTTAACCATTAGCATGCCACCGGAGCACACCTTTACCGTTATCATGCCACCGCAGCACACCTTTTCCCATTAGCATGCCACGATAGCACACGTTTTATCATTTGCATGCCACCGGAGCCCGCCTTTACCGTTAGCATGCCACCGCAGCACACCTTTCCCCGTTAGCATGCCACAGGAGCACACGTTTTTCCGTTAGCATGCCAACGGGGCACACCTTTAACCATTAGCATGCCACCGGAGCCCGCCTTTCCCATTAGCATGCCACCGGAGCACACTTTTTCCTGTTAGCATGCCACCAGAGCACACCTTTTACTGTTAGCATGCCACCGGAGCACAACTTTTCCGTTAGCATGCCACCGGAACACACCTTTTCCCGTTAGCATGCCACCGGAGCACACCTTTACTGTTAGCATGCCACTGTAGCCCATCTTTACCCGTTAGCATGCCACCGTAGGACACATCTTTCCATTAGCATGCCACCGGAAGACAACTTCTCCCGTCAGCATGCCACCGGAGCACACTTTTCGCGTTAGCATGACACTGGAGCACACCTTTACCGTTAGCTTGTCACCGTAGTACACCTTTTCCCGTTAGCATGCCACCGTAGCACACCTTTTCCCGTTAGCATGCCACCGGAGCACACCTTTTCCCGTTAGCATGCCACCGGAGCACACCTTTACTGTTAGCATGCCACCGGAGCACAAGTTTTACCTTTAGCATGCCACCGGAGCACAGCTTCTCCCGTTACCAGGCCACCGTAGCCCACCTTTTCCTATTAGAATGCAACTGTAGCCCACCTTTTCCCATTAGCATGCAACTGTAGCACACCTTTTCCCGTTAGCATGCAACTGTAGACCACCTTTTCCCGTTAGCATACAACTGTAGCACACCTTCTCCCTTTAGCATGCCACCGGAGGACACCTTTCCCGGTTAGCATGCCACCAGAGCACACCTTTTCCCGTTAGCATGCCACCGGAGCACACCTTTTCCCGTCAGCATACCACCGGAGCGCACCTTTTCCCGTTAGCATGACACCGGAGCACACCCTTGCCGTTAGCATGCCACCGTAGCACACCTTTTTCCCATTAGCATGTCACCGGAGCACACCTTTACCATTAGCATGCCAATGTAGCACACATTTTTCCCGTTAGCAAACCACCAGAGCACACCTTTCCGTTAGCATGCCACCGGAGCACACCTTTTACCATTAGCATGCCACCGGAGCACACCTTTACCATTAGCAAGCCACCGTAGCACACCTCTCCCAATTAGCATGCCACCGTAGCACACCTTTTTCTGTTAGCATGCCACAGGAGCACAACTTTTCCCGTTAGCATGCCACCAGAGCACACCTTTTCCCGTTAGCATGCCATCGGAGTACAACTTTTTCTATTAGCATGCCACCAGATCACACCTTTTCCTGTTAGCATGCCACTGGAGCATACCTTTTCCCATTAGCATGCCAAAGGAGCACACCTTTTCCCGTTAGCATGTCACCGGAGCACACCGCTTTCCCGTGAGTATGCCACTGTAGCACGCCTTTTCCCGTTAGCATGCCACCGGAGCACACCTTTTACAATGAGCATGCAAACGTACCACACATTTTTCCGTGAGCATGCCACCGTAACACACCTTTTGCCATTAGCATGCCACCGTAGCACACCTCTTTCCATTAGCATGCCACCGGAGCACACCTTTTCCCGTTAGTATGCCACCGGAGCAAACCTTCTCCCGTTAGCATGCCACTGGAGCACACCTTTTCCCGTCAGCATGCCACCGGAGCACACCTTTCTCCATTAGCATGCCACCAGATCACACCTTTTCCCGTTAGCATGCCACCGGAGCACACCTTTTCCCATTAGCATGCCACCGTAGCACACCTTTACTCATTATCATGCCACCGGAGCACTCCTTCTACCGTTAGCATGCCACCGGAGCACACCCTTTACCATGAGCATGCCACCGCAGCACGCATTTTCCCGTTAGCATGCCACCGGAGCACATCTTTTCCCGTTAGCATGCCACCGGAGCACACCTTTTACCGTTAGCATGCTACCAAAGCACACCTTTTACCCTTAGCATGCCACCGGAGCACACCTTTTACCGTTAGAATGCCACCGGAGCACACTTTTACCGCTAGCATGCTACCGGAGCACACCTTTTACCGTTAGCATGCCACCGGAGCACACCTCTAACGTTAGCATGCTACCGGAGCACTCCTTTTTCCGTTAGCATGCCACTGGAGCACACCTTTAACCATTAGTATGCCACCGGAGCACACCTTTACTATTAGCATGCCACAGCAGCACACCTTTTCCCGTTAGCATGCCACCATAGCACACGTTTTATCGTTAGAATGCCACCGGAGCACGCTTTTACCGTTAGCATGCCACCGCAGCACACCTTTCCCCGTTAGCATGCCACCGTAGCACACGTTTTTCCGTTAGCATGCCACCGGGGCACACCTTTTTCCGTTAGCATGCCACTGGAGCACACCTTTAACCATTAGCATGCCACCGGAGCACACCTTTACTATTAGCAAGCCACCACGGCACACCTTTTCCCACTAGCATGCCACCATAGCACACGTTTTATCATTAGCATGCCACCGGAGCCCGCTTTTACCGTTAGCATGCCACCGCAGTACACCTTTCCCAGTTAGCATGCCACCGGAGCACACCTTTTTCCGTTAGCATGCCACCGGGGCACACCTTTAACCATTAGCATGCCACCGGAGCCTGCCTTTCCCATTAGCATGCCACCGGAGCCCACCTTTTACTGTTAGCATGCCACCAGAGCACACCTTTTACTGTTAGCATGCCACCGGAGCACACCTTTACCGTTAGCATGCAACCGGAGCACACTTTTTCCCGTTAGCATGCCACCGGAGCACACCTTTACCGTTAGCATGCCACTGTAGCCCACCTTTATCCATTAGCATGCCACCGGAAGACACCTCCTCCCGTCAGCATGCCACCGGAGCCCCCCTTTTCGCGTTAGCATGACACTGGAGCACACCTTTACCGTTAGCATGTCACCGTAGCACACCATCTTCCCGTTAGCATGCCAGCGGAGCACACCTTTACCGTTAGCATGCCACTGTAGCACACAGTTTTCCCGTTAGCATGCCAACGGAGTTCACCTTTTCCCTTTAGCATGCCACAGTAGCACACCTTTTCCCGTTAGCATACCACCGGAGCACACCTTTTCCCGTTAGCATGCCACCGGAGCACACCTTTTCCTGTTAGCATGCCACCGTTGCACACCTTTTCCCGTTAGCATGCCACCGGAGCACACCTTTTTCCGTTATCATGCCACCGTTGCACACCTTTTACCGTTAGCATGCCACCATAGCACACCTTTTCCTGTTAGCATGCCACAGTAGCACACCTTCTCCCGTTAGCATGCCACCAGAGCACACCTTTCCCTGTTAGCATGCCACCGGAGCACAACTTTTCCCGTTAGCATGCCACCGGAGCATATCTTGTATCGCTAGCATGCCACCAGAGCACACATTTTACCGAAAGGAAGCCACCAGAGCACACCTTTTAACATTAGCATGCCACCATAGCACACCTTTTCCCGTTTGCATGCCACCGTAGCGCACATCTTCTCATTAGCATGCCATTGTAGCACACTTTCTTACGTTAGCATGCGACCGGAGCATACCTTTGCGTGTTAGCATGTCACCGGAGCACACCTTTTCCCGTTAGCATGCCACCGGAGCACACCTTCTATCGTTAGCATGCCACCGGAGCACACCTTTTCCCTTTAGCATGCCACCGAAGCGCACCTCTTCTCGTTGGCATGCCACCGTAGCACACTTTCTCACATTAGCATGCCACCGGAGCACACCTTTCCATGTTAGCATGCCACCGGAGCACACCTTTTCCCGTTAGCATGACACCGGAGCACACCTTGTATCGTTAGCATGCCAACGTAGCACACCTTTTACCGTTAGAATGCCAACGGAGAAAACCTCTTACCGTTAACATGCCACCGGAGCACACCTTTTACCGTTAGTGTGCCACTGGAGCACACCTTTTACCATCAGCATGCCACCAGAGCACACTTTTACCGTGAGCATGCCACAGTATTACACCTTTTTCCATTAGTATGCCGCTGTAGCACACCTTTTTCCATTAGCATGCCACCGGTGCACACCTTTTCCCGCTAACATGTCACCGGAGCACACCTTTTCCCGTTAGCATGCCCCCGGAGCACATTTTCTCCTGTTAGCATGCCACCGGAGCACGCCTTCTCCCGTTAGCATGCCCTCGGAACACACCTTTCCCCGTTAGCATCCACTGGAGAACACCTTTTCCCTTTAGCATGCCACCGGAGCACACCTTTTTCCGTTATCATGCCACCATTGCCCACCTTTTACAGTTAACATGCCACCATAGCTCACCTTTTCCAGTTAGCAAGCCACCATAGCACACATTTTCCAGTTAGCATGCCACTGTTGCACACCTTTTAATGTTAGCATGCCACAGTAGCACACATTCTCCCGTTAGCATGCCACCGGAGCACACATTTCCCTGTTAGCATACCACCGGAGCACACCTTTTCCCATTAGCATGCCACCGGAGCACATCTTGTATCGTTAGCATGCCACCGGAACACACCTTTTCACGTTAGCATGCCACCGGAGCACACCTTTTCCCATTGTTGCCACCGAAGCACACCTTCTCCTGTTAGCATGCCACCGTTGCACACCTTTTCCCGCTATCATACCACCGGAGCATACCTCTTCCCGTTAGCATGCCACCGGAGCACACCTTTTACCGTTAGCATGCCTCCATTGCACACATTTTTCCGTTAGCATTCCACCGTTGCACACATTTTCCCGTTAGCATGCCACCGGAGCACACCTTTTCCCATTGTTCCCACCGGAGCACACCTTCTGCCGTTAGCATGCCACCGTTGCACACCTTTTCCCAATATCATGCCACTGGAGCATACCTATTTCCATTAGCATGACACCGGAGCACACCTTTTACCGCTAGCATGCCACTGGAGCACACCTTTTACAGTTAGCATGCCACCGGAGCACACCTTCTCCTATTAGCATTCCACCATAACATACCTTTTTCCATTGGCATGCCACCGGAGCACAGCTTTTCCCGTTAGCATGCCACCAGAGCACACCTTTTTCCGTCATCATGCCACCATTGCACACCTTTTACAGTTAGCATGCCACCATAGCTCACCTTTTCCCGTTAGCAAGCCACCATAGCACACATTTTCCAGTTAGCATGCCACTGTAGCACACCTTTTATTGTTAGCATGCCACAGTAGCACACATTCTCCCGTTAGCATGCCACCGGAGCACACCTTTCCCTGTTAGCATACCACCGGAGCACACCTTTTCCCATTAGCATGCCACCGGAGCACATCTTGTATCGTTAGCATGCCACCGGAACACACCTTTTCACGTTAGCATGCCACGGGAACACACCTTTTACCGTTAACATGCCACCGTTGCACACCTTTTCTCGTTAGCATGCCACCGGAGCACACCTTTTCCCGTTGTTGCCAGCGAAGCACACCTTCTCCTGTTAGCATGCCACCGTTGCACACCTTTTCCCGCTATCATACCACCAGAGCATACCTCTTCCCTTTAGCATGCCACCGGAGCACACCTTTTACCGTTAGCATGCCTCCATTACACACCTTTTTCCGTTAGCATTCCACCGTTGCACTCATTTTCCCATTAGCATGCCACCGGAGCACACCTTTTCCCATTGTTCCCACCGGAGCACACCTTATGCCGTTAGCATGCCACCGTTGGACACCTTTTCCCAATATCATGCCACTGTAGCATACCTATTTCCGTGAGCAAGCCACCGGATTTCACCTTTTACCGCTAGCATGCCACTGGAGCACACCTTTTACCGTTAGCATGCCACCAGCGCACACCTTTTCCCATTACCATTCCACCGTAGCAAACCTTTTTCCATTGGCATGCCACCGGAGCACAGCTTTTCCCGTTAGCATGCCACAGGAGCACACTTTTTTCCGTTAGCATGCCACCGGAGCACAACTTTTCCCATTAGCATGCCATTGTAGCACACTTTCTTACGTTAGCATGCGACCGGAGCACACCTTTGCGTGTTAGCATGTCACCGGAGCACACCTTTTCCCGTTAGCATGCCATCGGAGCACACCTTGTATCGTTAGCATGCCACCGGAGCACACCTTTTCCCGTTAGCATGCCACCGTAGCGCACCTCTTCTCGTTAGCATGCCACCGGAGCACACCTTTCCGTGTTAGCATGCCACCGAAGCACACCTTTTCCCGTTAGCATGCCACCGGAGCACACCTTGTATCGTTAGCATGCCACCGTAGCACACCTTTTACCGTTAGAGTGCCAACAGAGAACACCTCTTACCGTTAACATGCCACCGGAGCACACCTTTCACCGTTAGTGTGACACTGGAGCACAGCTTTTACCATCAGCATGCCACCAGAGCACACCTTTACCGTGAGCATGCCACAGTATTACACCTTTTCCCATTAGTATGCCGCTGCAGCACACCTTTTACCATTAGCATGCCACCGGTGCACACCTTTTCCCGCTAGCATGTCACCGGAGCACACCTTTTCCCGTTAGCATGCAACCGGAGCACACCTTTTCCCGTTAGCATGCCACCGGAGCACACCTTTTACCATCAGCATGCCACCGGAGCACACCTTTTTCCGTTAGCATGCCACCGGAGCACACCTTTTCCCGTTAGCATGCCACCGGAGCACACCTTTTCCCGTTAGCATGCCACCGGAGCACACCTTTTCCTGTTAGCATGCCACCGTTGCACACCTTTTCCCGTTAGCATGCCACCGGAGCACACCTTTTACCGTTATCATGCCACCGTTGCACACCTTTTACCGTTAGCATGCCACCATAGCACACATTTTACCATTAGCATGCCATCATAGCACACCTTTTCCAGTTAGCATGCCACTGTAGCACACCTTTTCTTGTTAGCATGCCACAGTAGCACACCTTCTTCCGTTAGCATGCCACCGGAGCACACCTTTCCCTGTTAGCATGCCACCGGAGCACACCTTTTCCCATTAGCATGCCACCGGAGCACATCTTGTATCGCTAGCATGCCACCAGAGCACAAATTTTACCGAAAGGAAGCCAGCAGAGCACACGTTTTACCGTTAGCATGCCACCATAGCACACCTTTTCCCATTTGCATGCCACCGTAGCGCACCTCTTCTCGTTAGCATGCCATTGTAGCACACTTTCTTACGTTAGCATGCGACCGGAGCACACCTTTCCGTGTTAGCATGTCACCAGAGAACACCTTATCCCGCTCGCATGCCACCGAAGCACACCTTGTATCATTAGCATGCCACCGGAGCACACCTTTTCCCGTTAGCATGCCACCGTAGTGCACCCCTTCTCGTTAGCATGCCACCGTAGCACACTTTCTCACGTTAGCATGCCACCGGAGCACACCTTTCCGTATTAGCATGCCACTGGAGCAAACCTTTTCCCGTTAGCATGCCACCGGAGCACACCTTGTATCGTTAGTATGCCACCGAAGCACACCTTTTACCGTTAGCATGCCAACGGAGAACACCTTTTACCGTTAACATGCCACCTGAGCACACCTTTTACCGTTAGTATGCCACTGGAGCACACCTTTTACCATCAGCATGCCACCAGAGCACACCTTTACCGTGAGCATGCCACAGTATTACACCTTTTCCCATTAGTATGCCGCTGTAGTACACCTTTTTCCATTAGCATGCCACCTGTGCACACCATTTCCCGCTAGCATGTCACCGGAGCACACATTTTCTCGTTAGCATGCCCCCGGAGCACACCTTCTCCCGTTAGCATGCCACCGGAACACACCTTTCCCCGTTAGCATCCACTGGAGAACACCTTTTCCCTTTAGCATGCCACTGGAGCACACCTTTTTCGTTATCATGCCACCATTGCACACCTTTTACAGTTAGCAAGCCACCATAGCACACCTTTTCCCGTTAGCATGCCACTGTATCACACCTTTTCTTGTTAGCATGCCACAGTAGCACACCTTCTCCCGTTAGCATGCCTCCGGAGCACACCTTTCCCTGTTAGCATGCCACCGGAGCACACCTTTTCCCATTAGCATGCCACCGGAGCACATCTTGTATCGTTAGCATGCCACCATTGCTCACCTTTTCCCGTTAGCATGCCACCGTTGCACACTTTTTCTCGTTAGCATGGCACCGGAGCACACCTTTTCCAGTTGTTGCCACCGGAGCACACCTTCTCCTGTTAGCATGCCACCGTTGCACACCTTTTCCCGTTATCATACCCCCGGAGCATACCTTTTCCCATTAGCATGCCACCGGAGCACACCTTTAACCGTTAGCATGCCACCATTGCACACCTTTTTCCGTTAGCATGCCACCGTTGCACACATTTTCCCGCTAGCATGCCACCGGAGCACACCTTTTCCCATTGTTCCCACCGTAGCACACCTTCTGCCGTTAGCATGCCACCGTTGCACACCTTTTTCCAATATCATGCCACTGGAGCATACCTTTTTCCGTTAGCATGCCACCGGAGCATACCTTTTACCGCTAGCATGCCACTGGAGCGCACCTTTTACCGTTAGCATGCCACCAGAGCACACCTTCTCCCGTTAGCGTGCCACCGTAGCATATCTTTTTCCATTGGCATGCCACCGGAGCACAGCTTTTCCCGTTAGCATGCCACAGGAGCACACCTTTTTCCATTAGCATGCCACCGGAGCACACGTTTTCCCGTTAGCATGCCACCGGAGCACACCTTTTCCTGTTAGCATGCCACCGTTGCACACCTTTTCCCGTTAGCATGCCACCGGAGCACACCTTTTTCCGTTATCATGCCACCGTTGCACACCTTTTACCGTTAGCTTGCCACGATAGCACACCTTTTCCCATTAGCATGCCACCATAGCACACCTTTTCCCGTTAGCATACCACTGTAGCACACCTTTTCTTGTTAGCATGCCACAGTAGGACACCTTCTTCCGTTAGCATGCCACCGGAGCACACCTTTCCCTGTTAGCATGCCACCAGAGCACACCTTTTCCCGTTAGCATGCCACCGGAGCACATCTTGTATCGTTAGCATGCCACCGGAGCTCACCTTTTACCGAAAGCAAGCCACAGGAGCACACCTTTTACTGTTAGCATGCCACCATAGCACACCTCTTCCCGTTAGCATGCCACCATAGCGCACCTCTTCTCATTAGCATGCCACCGTAGCACACTTTCTCACGTTAGCATGCCACCGGAGCACACCTTTCCGTGTTTGCATGCCACCGGAGCACACCTTTTTCTGTTATCTTGCCACCGGAGCACACCTTGTATCGTTAGCATGCCACCGTAGCACACCTTTTACCGTTAGCATGCCAGCGGAGAACACCTCTTACCGTTAACATGCCATCGGAGCACACCTTTTACCATTAGTAAGCCACTGTAGCACACCTTTTACCATCAGCATGCCACCGGAGCACACATTTTCCCGTTAGCATGCCCCCGGAGCACATTTTCTCCTGTTAGCATGCCACCGGAGCACACCTTCTCCCATTAGCATGCAACCGGAGCACACATTTTCCGTTAGCATGCCCCCGGAGCACACCTTCTCCCGTTAGCATGCCACCGGAACACACCTTTCCCCGTTAGCATCCACTGGAGAACACCTTTTCCCTTTAGCATGCCACCGGAGCACACCTTTTTCGTTATCATACCACCATTGCACACCTTTTACAGTTAGCAAGCCACCATAGCACACCTTTTCCCGTTAGCATGCCACTGTAGCACACTTTTTCTTGTTAGCATGCCACAGTAGCACACATTCTCCCTTTAGCATGCCACCGGAGCACACCTTTCCCTGTTAGCATGCCACTGGAGCACACCTTTTCCCATTAGCATGCCACCGGAGCACATCTTGTATCGTTAGCATGCCACCATTGCTCACCTTTTCCCGTTAGCATGCCACTGTTGCACACCTTTTCTCGTTAGCATGCCACCGGAGCACACCTTTTCCAGTTGTTGCCACCGGAGCACACCTTCTCCTGTTAGCATGCCACCGTTGGACACCTTTTCCTGTTATCATACCCCCGGAGCATACCTTTTCCCATTAGCATGCCACTGGAGCACACCTTTTACTGTTAGCATGCCACCATTGCACACCTTTTTCCGTTAGCATGCCACCGTTGCACACATTTTCCCGTTAGCATGCCACCGGAGCACACCTTTTCCCATTGTTTCCACCGGAGCACACCTTCTGCCGTTAGCATGCCACCGTTGCACACCTTTTCCCAATATCATGCCACTGGAGCATACCTTTTTCCATTAGCATGACACCGGAGCATACCTTTTACCACTAGCATGCCACTGGAGCGCACCTTTTACCGTTAGCATGCCTCCATTGCACACCTTTTTACGTTAGCATGCCACCGTTGCACACATTTTCCCGTTAGAATGCCACTGGAGCACACCTTTTCCCATTGTTCCCACCGGAGCACACCTTCTGCCGTTAGCATTCCACCGTTGCACACCTTTTCGCAATATCATGCCACTGGAGCATAACTTTTTTAGTTAGCATGCCACCGGAGCACACCTTTTACCGCTAGCATGCCACTGGAGCACACCTTTTACCGTTAGCATGCCACCAGAGCACCCCTTTTCCCGTTAGCATGCCACTAGAGCACACCTTTTCCCGTTAGCATGCCACCGGAGCACATCTTGTATCGTTAGCATGCCACCGGATCACACCTTTTACCGAAAGCAAGCCACAGGAGCACACCTTTTACTGTTAGCATGCCGCCATAGCACACCTCTTCCCGTTAGCATGCCACCATAGCGCACCTCTTCTCGTTAGCATGCCACCGTAGCACACTTTCTCACGTTAGCATGCCACCGGAGCACACCTTTCCGTGTTTGCATGCCACCGGAGCACACCTTTTTCCATTATCTTGCCACCGGAGCACACCTTGTATCGTTAGCATGCCACCGTAGCACACCTTTTACCGTTAGCATGCCAGCGGAGAACACCTCTTACCGTTAACATGCCATCGGAGCACACCTTTTACCATTAGTAAGCCACTGGAGCACTCCTTTTACCATCAGCATGCCACCGGAGCACACATTTTCCCGTTAGCATGCCCCCGGAGCACATTTTCTCCTGTTAGCATGCCACCGGAGCACACCTTCTCCCATTAGCATGCCACCGGAACACACCTTTCCCGGTTAGCATCCACTGGAGAACATCTTTTCCCTTTAGCATGCCACCGTAGCACACCTATTCCCGTTAGCATGCCACAGTACCACACCTTTTCCCGTTAGCATGCCACCAGAGCATACCTTTACCTTTAGCATGCCACTGGAGCACACCTTTTCCCGTTAGCATGCTACAGTAGCACACCTTCTCACGTTAGCATGCCGCCGGAGCACAACTTTCCCTGTCAGCATTCCACCGGAGTACACCTTTTCCCGTTAGCATGCCACAAGAGCACACCTTGCATCGTTAGCGTGCCACCTGAGCACACGTTTAACTGTTAGCATGCCAACGGAGAACACCTTTTACCGTTAGCATGCCGCCGGAGCACACCTTTTACCATCAGCATGCCACCGGAGCACACCTTTTCCGTTAGCATGCCACCGGAGCACACCTTTTCCCGTTAGCATGCCACCGGAGCACACCTTTTCCCGTTAGCATGCCACCGGAGCACACCTTTTCCTGTTAGCATGCCACCGTTGCACACCTTTTCCCGTTAGCATGCCACCGGAGCACACCTTTTACCGTTATCATGCCACCGTTGCACACCTTTTACCGTTAGCATGCCACCATAGCACACATTTTACCATTAGCATGCCATCATAGCACACCTTTTCCAGTTAGCATGCCACTGTAGCACACCTTTTCTTGTTAGCATGCCACAGTAGCACACCTTCTTCCGTTAGCATGCCACCGGAGCACACCTTTCCCTGTTAGCATGCCACCGGAGCACACCTTTTCCCATTAGCATGCCACCGGAGCACATCTTGTATCGCTAGCATGCCACCAGAGCACACATTTTACCGAAAGGAAGCCAGCAGAGCACACGTTTTACCGTTAGCATGCCACCATAGCACACCTTTTCCCGTTTGCATGCCACCGTAGCGCACCTCTTCTCGTTAGCATGCCATTGTAGCACACTTTCTTACGTTAGCATGCGAACGGAGCACACCTTTCCGTGTTAGCATGCCACCGGAGCACACCTTTTCCTGTTAGCATGCCACCAGAGCACACCTTGTATCGTTAGCATGCCACCGTAGCACACCTTTTACCGTTAGCATGCCAACGGAGAAAACCTTTTACCGTTAACATGCCACCGGAGCACACCTTTTACCGTTAGTATGCCACTGGAGCACACCTTTTACCATCAGCATGCCACCAGAGCACACCTTTACCATGAGCATGCCACAGTATTACACCTTTTCCCATTAGTATGCCGCTGTAGCACACCTTTTTCCATTAGCATGCCACCGGTGCACACCTTTTCCCGCTAGCATGTCACCGGAGCACACCTTTTCCCGTTAGCATGCAACCGGAGCACACATTTTCCCGTTAGCATGCCCCCGGAGCACATTTTCTCCTGTTAGCATGCCACTGGAGCACACCTTCTCCCGTTAGCATGCCATCATAGCACACCTTTTCCAGTTAGCATGCCACTGTAGCACACCTTTTCTTGTTAGCATGCCACAGTAGCACACCTTCTCCCGTTAGCATGCCACCGGAGCACACCTTTCCCTGTTAGCATGCCACCGGAGCACACCTTTTCCCGTTAGCATGCCACCGGAGCACATCTTGTATCGCTAGCATGCCACCAGAGCACACATTTTACCGAAAGGAAGCCACCAGAGCACACCTTTTACAGTTACCATGCCACCATAGCACACCTTTTCCCGTTTGCATGCCACCGTAGCGCACCTCTTCTCGTTAGCATGCCATTGTAGCACACTTTCTTACGTTAGCATGCGACCGGAGCACACCTTTCCGTGTTAGCATGTCACCGGAGCACACCTTTTCCCATTAGCATGCCACCGGAGCACACCTTGTATCGTTAGCATGCCACCGGAGCACACCTTTCCCGTTAGCATGCCACCGTAGCGCACCTCTTCTCATTAGCATGTCACCGTAGCACACTTTCTCACGTTAGCATGCCACCGGAGCACACCTTTCCGTGTTAGCATGCCATCGGAGCACACCTTTTCCCGTTAGCATGCCACCAGAGCACACCTTGTATCGTTAGCATGCCACCGTAGCACACCTTTTACCGTTAGCATGCCACAGTAGCACACCTTCTTCCGTTAGCATGCCACCGGAGCACACCTTTCCCTGTTAGCATGCCACCGGAGCACACCTTTTCCCATTAGCATGCCACCGGAGCACATCTTGTATCGCTAGCATGCCACCAGAGCACACATTTTACCGAAAGGAAGCCAGCAGAGCACACGTTTTACCGTTAGCATGCCACCATAGCACACCTTTTCCCGTTTGCATGCCACCGTAGCGCACCTCTTCTCGTTAGCATGCCATTGTAGCACACTTTCTTACGTTAGCATGCGAACGGAGCACACCTTTCCGTGTTAGCATGCCACCGGAGCACACCTTTTCCTGTTAGCATGCCACCAGAGCACACCTTGTATCGTTAGCATGCCACCGTAGCACACCTTTTACCGTTAGCATGCCAACGGAGAAAACCTTTTACCGTTAACATGCCACCGGAGCACACCTTTTACCGTTAGTATGCCACTGGAGCACACCTTTTACCATCAGCATGCCACCAGAGCACACCTTTACCATGAGCATGCCACAGTATTACACCTTTTCCCATTAGTATGCCGCTGTAGCACACCTTTTTCCATTAGCATGCCACCGGTGCACACCTTTTCCCGCTAGCATGTCACCGGAGCACACCTTTTCCCGTTAGCATGCAACCGGAGCACACATTTTCCCGTTAGCATGCCCCCGGAGCACATTTTCTCCTGTTAGCATGCCACTGGAGCACACCTTCTCCCGTTAGCATGCCATCATAGCACACCTTTTCCAGTTAGCATGCCACTGTAGCACACCTTTTCTTGTTAGCATGCCACAGTAGCACACCTTCTCCCGTTAGCATGCCACCGGAGCACACCTTTCCCTGTTAGCATGCCACCGGAGCACACCTTTTCCCGTTAGCATGCCACCGGAGCACATCTTGTATCGCTAGCATGCCACCAGAGCACACATTTTACCGAAAGGAAGCCACCAGAGCACACCTTTTACAGTTACCATGCCACCATAGCACACCTTTTCCCGTTTGCATGCCACCGTAGCGCACCTCTTCTCGTTAGCATGCCATTGTAGCACACTTTCTTACGTTAGCATGCGACCGGAGCACACCTTTCCGTGTTAGCATGTCACCGGAGCACACCTTTTCCCGTTAGCATGCCACCGGAGCACACCTTGTATCGTTAGCATGCCACCGGAGCACACCTTTCCCGTTAGCATGCCACCGTAGCGCACCTCTTCTCATTAGCATGCCACCGTAGCACACTTTCTCACGTTAGCATGCCACCGGAGCACACCTTTCCGTGTTAGCATGCCATCGGAGCACACCTTTTCCCGTTAGCATGCCACCAGAGCACACCTTGTATCGTTAGCATGCCACCGTAGCACACCTTTTACCGTTAGCATGCCAACGGAGAACACCTTTTACCGTTAACATGCCACCGGAGCACACCTTTTACCGTTAGTATGCCACCGGAGCACACCTTTCCCTGTTAGCATGCCACCGGAGCACACCTTTTCCCGTTAGCATGCCACCGGAGCACATCTTGTATCGTTAGCATGCCACCGGAGCACACCTCTTACTGAAAGCAAGCCACCGGAGCACACCTTTTACCGAAAGCAAGCCACCGGAGCACACCTTTTACTGTTAGCATGCCACCATAGCGCACCTCTTCCCGTTAGCATGCCACCATAGCGCACCTCTTCTCGTTAGCATGCCACCGTAGCACACTTTCTCACGTTAGCATGCCACCGGAGCACACCTTTCCGTGTTTGCATGCCACCGGAGCACACCTTTTCCCGTTATCTTGCCACCGGAGCACACCTTGTATCGTTAGCATGCCACCGGAGCACACCTTTTCCCGTTAGCATGCCACCGTAGCGCTCCTCTTCTCGTTAGCATGCCACCGTAGCACACTTTCCCACGTTAGCATGCCACTGGAGCACACCTTTCCTTGTTAGCATGCCACTGGAGCACACCTTTTCCCGTTAGCATGCCACCGGAGCACACCTTGTATCGTTAAGCATGACAACGTATCACACCTTTTACCGTTAGCATGCCAACGGAGAACACCTTTTACCATTAACATGCCACCAGAGCACACCTTTACCGTGAGCATGCCACAGTATTACTCCTTTTCCCGTTAGCATGCCACCGGAGCACATCTTGTATCGTTAGCATGCCACCGGAGCACACCTTTTACCAAAAGCAAGCCACCGGAGCACACCTTTTACTGTTAGCATGCCACCATGGCACACCTTTTCCCATTAGCATGCCACCGTAGCGCTCCTCTTCTCGTTAGCATGCCACCGTAGCACTCTTTCTCACTTTAGCATGCCACCGGAGCACACCTTTCCGTATTAGCATGCCACCGGAGCACCCCTTTTCCCGTTAGCATGCCACCGGAGCACACCTTGTATCGTTAGCATGCCACCGGAGAACACCTTTTCCCGTTAGCATGCCACCGTAGCGCTCCTCTTCTCGTTAGCATGCCACCGGAGCACACTTTCTCACGTTAGCAAGCCACCGGATCACACCTTTCCGTGTTAGCATGCCACTGGAGCACACCTTTTCCCGTTAGCATGCCACCGGAGCACACCTTGTATCGTTAAGCATGACACTGTATCACACCTTTTACCGTTAGCATGCCAACGGAAAACACCTTTTACCGTTAACATGCCACCGGAGCACAACTTTTACCGTTAGTATGCCACCGGAGCACACCTTTTACCATCAGCATGCCACCAGAGCACACCTTTACCGTGAGCATGCCACAGTATTACACCTTTTCCAGTTAGTATGCCGCTGTAGCACACCTTTTTCCTTTAGCATGCCACCGGTGCACATCTTTTCCCGCTAGCATGTCACCGTAGCACACCTTTTCCTGTTAGCATGCCATCGGAGCACACATTTTCCCGTTAGCATGCCCCCGGAGCACATTTTCTCCTGTTAGCATGCCACCGGAGCACACCTTCTCCCATTAGCATGCCACCGGAACACACCTTTCCCCATTATCATCCACTGGAGAACACCTTTTCCCTTTAGCATGCCACCGTAGCACACCTTTTCCCGTTAGCATGCCACAGTACCACACCTTTTCCCGTTAGCATGCCACCAGAGCACACCTTTACCTTTAGCATGCCACCGGAGCACACCTTTTCCCTTTAGCATGCTACAGTAGCACACCTTCTCACGTTAGCATGCCACCGGAGCACAACTTTCCCTGTTAGCATCCCACCGGAGCACACCTTTTCCCGTTAGCATGCCACCGGAGCACACCTTTACCATTAGCATGCCACCGGAGCACACGTTTTACCATTAGCATGCCACCAGAGCACTCCTTCTCCCGTTACCATGCCACCGTAGCCCACCTTTTCCTATTAGCATGCAACTGTAGCACACCTTTTCCCGTTAGCATGCAACTGTAGCACACTGTTTCCCGTTAGCATACAACTGTAGCCCACCTTTTCCCATTAGCATGCAACTGTAGCACACCTTCTCCCTTTAGCATGCCAACGGAGGACACCTTTCCCGTTTAGCATGCCACCGGAGCACTTCTTTCCCCGTTAGCATGCCACAGGAGCACACCTTTTCCTGTTAGCATACCACCGAAGCACACCTTTACCATTAGCATGCCACCGGAGCACACCCTTTACCGTTAGCATGCCATCAGAGGACACCTTTGACCGTTAGCATGCCACCGGAGCACACCTTTACCATTAGCATGCCACCGGAGCACACCTTTTCCCGTTAGCATGCCATCGGAGCACCCTTTTCCCATTGACATGGCAGCGGAGCACACCTTTTCCCGTTAGCATGCCACGGGAGCACACCTTTCACCGTTAGCATGTCACCGGAGCACACCTTTACCGTTAGCATGCCACCGGAGCACACCTTTTCTTGCTAGCATGCCATTGGAGCACACCTTTTCCCGTTGACATGCCACCGGAGCACACCTTTACCGTTAGCATGCCACCGTAGCACACCTTTCCCCGTTAGCATGCCACCGTAGCACACCTTTTTCAGTTAGCATGCCACTGGAGCAAACCTTTTGCCGTTAGCATGCCACCGTAGCACACCTTCTCTTGTTGGCAAGCCACCGGAGCACACCTTTTACCGTCAGCATGTAATCGTAGCACACCATCTCCCGTTAGCATGTCACCGGAGCACACCTTTTCCTGTTAGCATGCCACTGAAGCACACCTTCTCCCATTAGCATGCCACCGGAGCACACCTTTTCCAGTTAGCATGCCACCGAACCACATGTTCTCCCGTTAGCATGCCACCGTAGCACACTTTTTCCGTTAGCATGCCACCGGAGCACACCTTTTACCATGAGCATGCCACCGTAGCACACATTTTCCCGTTAGCATGCCACCGGAGCACATCTTTTCCCGTTAGCATGCCACCGGAGCTCACCTTTTACCGTTAGTATGCCACCGGAGCATACCTTTTACCGTTAGCATGCCACCAGAGCACAGCTTTTCCCCTTAGCATGCCACCGGAGCACACCTTTTACCATTAGCATGCCACCAGAGCACAGCTTTTCCCCTTAGCATGCCACCGGAGCACACCTTTTACCGTTAGCATGCTACCGGAGCACACCTTTTACCACTAGCATGTCACCGGAGCACACCTTTTCCTGTTAGCATACCACCGGAGCACACCTTTACCGTTAGCATGCCACCGGAGCACACCCTTTACCACTAGCATGCCACTGGAGCACACCTTTTCCCTTTAGCATGCCACAGGAGCACACCTTTAACATTATCATGCCACCGGAGCACACCTTTTTCCATTAGCATGCCACTGGAGCACACCTTTAACCATTAGCATGCCACCGGAGCACACCTTTACCGTTAGCATGCCATGATAGCACACGTTTTATCGTTTGCATGCCACCGGAGCCCGCCTTTACCATTAGCATGCCACCGCAGCACACCTTTCCCCGTTAGCATGCCACCGGAGCACACGTTTTTCCGTTAGCATGCCAACGGGGCACACCTTTAACCATTAGCATGCCACCGGAGCCCGCCTTTCCCATTAGCATGCCACCGGAGCACACTTTTTCCTGTTAGCATGCCACCAGAGCATACCTTTTACTGTTAGCATGCCACCGGAGCACAACTTTTCCGTTAGCATGCCACCGGAGCACACCTTTACTGTTAGCATGCCACCGTAGCCCATCTTTACCCGTTAACATGCCACCGTAGGACACCTCTTTCCATTAGCATGCCACCGGAAGACAACTTCTCCCGTCAGCATGCCACCGGAGCACACTTTTCGCGTTAGCATGACACTGGAGCACACCTTTACCGTTAGCTTGTCACCGTAGTACACCTTTTCCCGTTAGCATGCCACCGGAGCACACCTTTAACATTAGCATGCCAACGGAGCACACCTTTTTCCATTAGCATGCCACTGGAGCACACCTTTAACCATTAGCATGCCACCGGAGCACACCTTTACCGTTATCATGCCACCGCAGCACACCTTTTCCCATTAGCATGCCACGATAGCACACGTTTTATCATTTGCATGCCACCGGAGCCCGCCTTTACCGTTAGCATGCCACCGCAGCACACCTTTCCCCGTTAGCATGCCACAGGAGCACACGTTTTTCCGTTAGCATGCCAACGGGGCACACCTTTAACCATTAGCATGCCACCGGAGCCCGCCTTTCCCATTAGCATGCCACCGGAGCACACTTTTTCCTGTTAGCATGCCACCAGAGCACACCTTTTACTGTTAGCATGCCACCGGAGCACAACTTTTCCGTTAGCATGCCACCGGAACACACCTTTTCCCGTTAGCATGCCACCGGAGCACACCTTTACTGTTAGCATGCCACTGTAGCCCATCTTTACCCGTTAGCATGCCACCGTAGGACACATCTTTCCATTAGCATGCCACCGGAAGACAACTTCTCCCGTCAGCATGCCACCGGAGCACACTTTTCGCGTTAGCATGACACTGGAGCACACCTTTACCGTTAGCTTGTCACCGTAGTACACCTTTTCCCGTTAGCATGCCACCGTAGCACACCTTTTCCCGTTAGCATGCCACCGGAGCACACCTTTTCCCGTTAGCATGCCACCGGAGCACACCTTTACTGTTAGCATGCCACCGGAGCACAAGTTTTACCTTTAGCATGCCACCGGAGCACAGCTTCTCCCGTTACCAGGCCACCGTAGCCCACCTTTTCCTATTAGAATGCAACTGTAGCCCACCTTTTCCCATTAGCATGCAACTGTAGCACACCTTTTCCCATTAGCATGCAACTGTAGACCACCTTTTCCCGTTAGCATACAACTGTAGCACACCTTCTCCCTTTAGCATGCCACCGGAGGACACCTTTCCCGGTTAGCATGCCACCAGAGCACACCTTTTCCCGTTAGCATGCCACCGGAGCACACCTTTTCCCGTCAGCATACCACCGGAGCGCACCTTTTCCCGTTAGCATGACACCGGAGCACACCCTTGCCGTTAGCATGCCACCGTAGCACACCTTTTTCCCATTAGCATGTCACCGGAGCACACCTTTACCATTAGCATGCCAATGTAGCACACATTTTTCCCGTTAGCAAACCACCAGAGCACACCTTTCCGTTAGCATGCCACCGGAGCACACCTTTTACCATTAGCATGCCACCGGAGCACACCTTTACCATTAGCAAGCCACCGTAGCACACCTCTCCCAATTAGCATGCCACCGTAGCACACCTTTTTCTGTTAGCATGCCACAGGAGCACAACTTTTCCCGTTAGCATGCCACCAGAGCACACCTTTTCCCGTTAGCATGCCATCGGAGTACAACTTTTTCTATTAGCATGCCACCAGATCACACCTTTTCCTGTTAGCATGCCACTGGAGCATACCTTTTCCCATTAGCATGCCAAAGGAGCACACCTTTTCCCGTTAGCATGTCACCGGAGCACACCGCTTTCCCGTGAGTATGCCACTGTAGCACGCCTTTTCCCGTTAGCATGCCACCGGAGCACACCTTTTACAATGAGCATGCAAACGTACCACACATTTTTCCGTGAGCATGCCACCGTAACACACCTTTTGCCATTAGCATGCCACCGTAGCACACCTCTTTCCATTAGCATGCCACCGGAGCACACCTTTTCCCGTTAGTATGCCACCGGAGCAAACCTTCTCCCGTTAGCATGCCACTGGAGCACACCTTTTCCCGTCAGCATGCCACCGGAGCACACCTTTCTCCATTAGCATGCCACCAGATCACACCTTTTCCCGTTAGCATGCCACCGGAGCACACCTTTTCCCATTAGCATGCCACCGTAGCACACCTTTACTCATTATCATGCCACCGGAGCACTCCTTCTACCGTTAGCATGCCACCGGAGCACACCCTTTACCATGAGCATGCCACCGCAGCACGCATTTTCCCGTTAGCATGCCACCGGAGCACATCTTTTCCCGTTAGCATGCCACCGGAGCACACCTTTTACCGTTAGCATGCTACCAAAGCACACCTTTTACCCTTAGCATGCCACCGGAGCACACCTTTTACCGTTAGAATGCCACCGGAGCACACTTTTACCGCTAGCATGCTACCGGAGCACACCTTTTACCGTTAGCATGCCACCGGAGCACACCTCTAACGTTAGCATGCTACCGGAGCACTCCTTTTTCCGTTAGCATGCCACTGGAGCACACCTTTAACCATTAGTATGCCACCGGAGCACACCTTTACTATTAGCATGCCACCGCAGCACACCTTTTCCCGTTAGCATGCCACCATAGCACACGTTTTATCGTTAGAATGCCACCGGAGCCCGCTTTTACCGTTAGCATGCCACCGCAGCACACCTTTCCCCGTTAGCATGCCACCGTAGCACACGTTTTTCCGTTAGCATGCCACCGGGGCACACCTTTTTCCGTTAGCATGCCACTGGAGCACACCTTTAACCATTAGCATGCCACCGGAGCACACCTTTACTATTAGCAAGCCACCACGGCACACCTTTTCCCACTAGCATGCCACCATAGCACACGTTTTATCATTAGCATGCCACCGGAGCCCGCTTTTACCGTTAGCATGCCACCGCAGTACACCTTTCCCAGTTAGCATGCCACCGGAGCACACCTTTTTCCGTTAGCATGCCACCGGGGCACACCTTTAACCATTAGCATGCCACCGGAGCCTGCCTTTCCCATTAGCATGCCACCGGAGCCCACCTTTTACTGTTAGCATGCCACCAGAGCACACCTTTTACTGTTAGCATGCCACCGGAGCACACCTTTACCGTTAGCATGCAACCGGAGCACACTTTTTCCCGTTAGCATGCCACCGGAGCACACCTTTACCGTTAGCATGCCACTGTAGCCCACCTTTATCCATTAGCATGCCACCGGAAGACACCTCCTCCCGTCAGCATGCCACCGGAGCCCCCCTTTTCGCGTTAGCATGACACTGGAGCACACCTTTACCGTTAGCATGTCACCGTAGCACACCATCTTCCCGTTAGCATGCCAGCGGAGCACACCTTTACCGTTAGCATGCCACTGTAGCACACAGTTTTCCCGTTAGCATGCCAACGGAGTTCACCTTTTCCCTTTAGCATGCCACAGTAGCACACCTTTTCCCGTTAGCATACCACCGGAGCACACCTTTTCCCGTTAGCATGCCACCGGAGCACACCTTTTCCTGTTAGCATGCCACCGTTGCACACCTTTTCCCGTTAGCATGCCACCGGAGCACACCTTTTTCCGTTATCATGCCACCGTTGCACACCTTTTACCGTTAGCATGCCACCATAGCACACCTTTTCCTGTTAGCATGCCACAGTAGCACACCTTCTCCCGTTAGCATGCCACCAGAGCACACCTTTCCCTGTTAGCATGCCACCGGAGCACAACTTTTCCCGTTAGCATGCCACCGGAGCATATCTTGTATCGCTAGCATGCCACCAGAGCACACATTTTACCGAAAGGAAGCCACCAGAGCACACCTTTTAACATTAGCATGCCACCATAGCACACCTTTTCCCGTTTGCATGCCACCGTAGCGCACATCTTCTCATTAGCATGCCATTGTAGCACACTTTCTTACGTTAGCATGCGACCGGAGCATACCTTTGCGTGTTAGCATGTCACCGGAGCACACCTTTTCCCGTTAGCATGCCACCGGAGCACACCTTCTATCGTTAGCATGCCACCGGAGCACACCTTTTCCCTTTAGCATGCCACCGAAGCGCACCTCTTCTCGTTGGCATGCCACCGTAGCACACTTTCTCACATTAGCATGCCACCGGAGCACACCTTTCCATGTTAGCATGCCACCGGAGCACACCTTTTCCCGTTAGCATGACACCGGAGCACACCTTGTATCGTTAGCATGCCAACGTAGCACACCTTTTACCGTTAGAATGCCAACGGAGAAAACCTCTTACCGTTAACATGCCACTGGAGCACACCTTTTACCGTTAGTGTGCCACTGGAGCACACCTTTTACCATCAGCATGCCACCAGAGCACACTTTTACCGTGAGCATGCCACAGTATTACACCTTTTTCCATTAGTATGCCGCTGTAGCACACCTTTTTCCATTAGCATGCCACCGGTGCACACCTTTTCCCGCTAACATGTCACCGGAGCACACCTTTTCCCGTTAGCATGCCCCCGGAGCACATTTTCTCCTGTTAGCATGCCACCGGAGCACGCCTTCTCCCGTTAGCATGCCCTCGGAACACACCTTTCCCCGTTAGCATCCACTGGAGAACACCTTTTCCCTTTAGCATGCCACCGGAGCACACCTTTTTCCGTTATCATGCCACCATTGCCCACCTTTTACAGTTAACATGCCACCATAGCTCACCTTTTCCAGTTAGCAAGCCACCATAGCACACATTTTCCAGTTAGCATGCCACTGTTGCACACCTTTTAATGTTAGCATGCCACAGTAGCACACATTCTCCCGTTAGCATGCCACCGGAGCACACATTTCCCTGTTAGCATACCACCGGAGCACACCTTTTCCCATTAGCATGCCACCGGAGCACATCTTGTATCGTTAGCATGCCACCGGAACACACCTTTTCACGTTAGCATGCCACCGGAGCACACCTTTTCCCATTGTTGCCACCGAAGCACACCTTCTCCTGTTAGCATGCCACCGTTGCACACCTTTTCCCGCTATCATACCACCGGAGCATACCTCTTCCCGTTAGCATGCCACCGGAGCACACCTTTTACCGTTAGCATGCCTCCATTGCACACATTTTTCCGTTAGCATTCCACCGTTGCACACATTTTCCCGTTAGCATGCCACCGGAGCACACCTTTTCCCATTGTTCCCACCGGAGCACACCTTCTGCCGTTAGCATGCCACCGTTGCACACCTTTTCCCAATATCATGCCACTGGAGCATACCTATTTCCATTAGCATGACACCGGAGCACACCTTTTACCGCTAGCATGCCACTGGAGCACACCTTTTACAGTTAGCATGCCACCGGAGCACACCTTCTCCTATTAGCATTCCACCATAACATACCTTTTTCCATTGGCATGCCACCGGAGCACAGCTTTTCCCGTTAGCATGCCACCAGAGCACACCTTTTTCCGTTATCATGCCACCATTGCACACCTTTTACAGTTAGCATGCCACCATAGCTCACCTTTTCCCGTTAGCAAGCCACCATAGCACACATTTTCCAGTTAGCATGCCACTGTAGCACACCTTTTATTGTTAGCATGCCACAGTAGCACACATTCTCCCGTTAGCATGCCACCGGAGCACACCTTTCCCTGTTAGCATACCACCGGAGCACACCTTTTCCCATTAGCATGCCACCGGAGCACATCTTGTATCGTTAGCATGCCACCGGAACACACCTTTTCACGTTAGCATGCCACGGGAACACACCTTTTACCGTTAACATGCCACCGTTGCACACCTTTTCTCGTTAGCATGCCACCGGAGCACACCTTTTCCCGTTGTTGCCAGCGAAGCACACCTTCTCCTGTTAGCATGCCACCGTTGCACACCTTTTCCCGCTATCATACCACCAGAGCATACCTCTTCCCTTTAGCATGCCACCGGAGCACACCTTTTACCGTTAGCATGCCTCCATTACACACCTTTTTCCGTTAGCATTCCACCGTTGCACTCATTTTCCCATTAGCATGCCACCGGAGCACACCTTTTCCCATTGTTCCCACCGGAGCACACCTTATGCCGTTAGCATGCCACCGTTGGACACCTTTTCCCAATATCATGCCACTGTAGCATACCTATTTCCGTGAGCAAGCCACCGGATTTCACCTTTTACCGCTAGCATGCCACTGGAGCACACCTTTTACCGTTAGCATGCCACCAGCGCACACCTTTTCCCATTACCATTCCACCGTAGCAAACCTTTTTCCATTGGCATGCCACCGGAGCACAGCTTTTCCCGTTAGCATGCCACAGGAGCACACTTTTTTCCGTTAGCATGCCACCGGAGCACAACTTTTCCCATTAGCATGCCATTGTAGCACACTTTCTTACGTTAGCATGCGACCGGAGCACACCTTTGCGTGTTAGCATGTCACCGGAGCACACCTTTTCCCGTTAGCATGCCATCGGAGCACACCTTGTATCGTTAGCATGCCACCGGAGCACACCTTTTCCCGTTAGCATGCCACCGTAGCGCACCTCTTCTCGTTAGCATGCCACCGGAGCACACCTTTCCGTGTTAGCATGCCACCGAAGCACACCTTTTCCCGTTAGCATGCCACCGGAGCACACCTTGTATCGTTAGCATGCCACCGTAGCACACCTTTTACCGTTAGAGTGCCAACAGAGAACACCTCTTACCGTTAACATGCCACCGGAGCACACCTTTCACCGTTAGTGTGACACTGGAGCACAGCTTTTACCATCAGCATGCCACCAGAGCACACCTTTACCGTGAGCATGCCACAGTATTACACCTTTTCCCATTAGTATGCCGCTGCAGCACACCTTTTACCATTAGCATGCCACCGGTGCACACCTTTTCCCGCTAGCATGTCACCGGAGCACACCTTTTCCCGTTAGCATGCAACCGGAGCACACCTTTTCCCGTTAGCATGCCACCGGAGCACACCTTTTACCATCAGCATGCCACCGGAGCACACCTTTTTCCGTTAGCATGCCACCGGAGCACACCTTTTCCCGTTAGCATACC
Organism: Phyllobates terribilis; assembly: GCF_046119375.1. Taxonomy (NCBI): domain Eukaryota; kingdom Metazoa; phylum Chordata; class Amphibia; order Anura; family Dendrobatidae; genus Phyllobates; species Phyllobates terribilis. The sequence goes on along the minus strand of NW_027365725.1, from coordinate 36,621 downwards.
ACCGGAGCACACCTTTTCCCGTTAGCATGCCACCGGAGCACACCTTTTCCTGTTAGCATGCCACCGTTGCACACCTTTTCCCGTTAGCATGCCACCGGAGCACACCTTTTACCGTTATCATGCCACCGTTGCACACCTTTTACCGTTAGCATGCCACCATAGCACACATTTTACCATTAGCATGCCATCATAGCACACCTTTTCCAGTTAGCATGCCACTGTAGCACACCTTTTCTTGTTAGCATGCCACAGTAGCACACCTTCTTCCGTTAGCATGCCACCGGAGCACACCTTTCCCTGTTAGCATGCCACCGGAGCACACCTTTTCCCATTAGCATGCCACCGGAGCACATCTTGTATCGCTAGCATGCCACCAGAGCACAAATTTTACCGAAAGGAAGCCAGCAGAGCACACGTTTTACCGTTAGCATGCCACCATAGCACACCTTTTCCCATTTGCATGCCACCGTAGCGCACCTCTTCTCGTTAGCATGCCATTGTAGCACACTTTCTTACGTTAGCATGCGACCGGAGCACACCTTTCCGTGTTAGCATGTCACCAGAGAACACCTTATCCCGCTCGCATGCCACCGAAGCACACCTTGTATCATTAGCATGCCACCGGAGCACACCTTTTCCCGTTAGCATGCCACCGTAGTGCACCCCTTCTCGTTAGCATGCCACCGTAGCACACTTTCTCACGTTAGCATGCCACCGGAGCACACCTTTCCGTATTAGCATGCCACTGGAGCAAACCTTTTCCCGTTAGCATGCCACCGGAGCACACCTTGTATCGTTAGTATGCCACCGAAGCACACCTTTTACCGTTAGCATGCCAACGGAGAACACCTTTTACCGTTAACATGCCACCTGAGCACACCTTTTACCGTTAGTATGCCACTGGAGCACACCTTTTACCATCAGCATGCCACCAGAGCACACCTTTACCGTGAGCATGCCACAGTATTACACCTTTTCCCATTAGTATGCCGCTGTAGTACACCTTTTTCCATTAGCATGCCACCTGTGCACACCATTTCCCGCTAGCATGTCACCGGAGCACACATTTTCTCGTTAGCATGCCCCCGGAGCACACCTTCTCCCGTTAGCATGCCACCGGAACACACCTTTCCCCGTTAGCATCCACTGGAGAACACCTTTTCCCTTTAGCATGCCACTGGAGCACACCTTTTTCGTTATCATGCCACCATTGCACACCTTTTACAGTTAGCAAGCCACCATAGCACACCTTTTCCCGTTAGCATGCCACTGTATCACACCTTTTCTTGTTAGCATGCCACAGTAGCACACCTTCTCCCGTTAGCATGCCTCCGGAGCACACCTTTCCCTGTTAGCATGCCACCGGAGCACACCTTTTCCCATTAGCATGCCACCGGAGCACATCTTGTATCGTTAGCATGCCACCATTGCTCACCTTTTCCCGTTAGCATGCCACCGTTGCACACTTTTTCTCGTTAGCATGGCACCGGAGCACACCTTTTCCAGTTGTTGCCACCGGAGCACACCTTCTCCTGTTAGCATGCCACCGTTGCACACCTTTTCCCGTTATCATACCCCCGGAGCATACCTTTTCCCATTAGCATGCCACCGGAGCACACCTTTAACCGTTAGCATGCCACCATTGCACACCTTTTTCCGTTAGCATGCCACCGTTGCACACATTTTCCCGCTAGCATGCCACCGGAGCACACCTTTTCCCATTGTTCCCACCGTAGCACACCTTCTGCCGTTAGCATGCCACCGTTGCACACCTTTTTCCAATATCATGCCACTGGAGCATACCTTTTTCCGTTAGCATGCCACCGGAGCATACCTTTTACCGCTAGCATGCCACTGGAGCGCACCTTTTACCGTTAGCATGCCACCAGAGCACACCTTCTCCCGTTAGCGTGCCACCGTAGCATATCTTTTTCCATTGGCATGCCACCGGAGCACAGCTTTTCCCGTTAGCATGCCACAGGAGCACACCTTTTTCCATTAGCATGCCACCGGAGCACACGTTTTCCCGTTAGCATGCCACCGGAGCACACCTTTTCCTGTTAGCATGCCACCGTTGCACACCTTTTCCCGTTAGCATGCCACCGGAGCACACCTTTTTCCGTTATCATGCCACCGTTGCACACCTTTTACCGTTAGCTTGCCACGATAGCACACCTTTTCCCATTAGCATGCCACCATAGCACACCTTTTCCCGTTAGCATACCACTGTAGCACACCTTTTCTTGTTAGCATGCCACAGTAGGACACCTTCTTCCGTTAGCATGCCACCGGAGCACACCTTTCCCTGTTAGCATGCCACCAGAGCACACCTTTTCCCGTTAGCATGCCACCGGAGCACATCTTGTATCGTTAGCATGCCACCGGAGCTCACCTTTTACCGAAAGCAAGCCACAGGAGCACACCTTTTACTGTTAGCATGCCACCATAGCACACCTCTTCCCGTTAGCATGCCACCATAGCGCACCTCTTCTCATTAGCATGCCACCGTAGCACACTTTCTCACGTTAGCATGCCACCGGAGCACACCTTTCCGTGTTTGCATGCCACCGGAGCACACCTTTTTCTGTTATCTTGCCACCGGAGCACACCTTGTATCGTTAGCATGCCACCGTAGCACACCTTTTACCGTTAGCATGCCAGCGGAGAACACCTCTTACCGTTAACATGCCATCGGAGCACACCTTTTACCATTAGTAAGCCACTGTAGCACACCTTTTACCATCAGCATGCCACCGGAGCACACATTTTCCCGTTAGCATGCCCCCGGAGCACATTTTCTCCTGTTAGCATGCCACCGGAGCACACCTTCTCCCATTAGCATGCAACCGGAGCACACATTTTCCGTTAGCATGCCCCCGGAGCACACCTTCTCCCGTTAGCATGCCACCGGAACACACCTTTCCCCGTTAGCATCCACTGGAGAACACCTTTTCCCTTTAGCATGCCACCGGAGCACACCTTTTTCGTTATCATACCACCATTGCACACCTTTTACAGTTAGCAAGCCACCATAGCACACCTTTTCCCGTTAGCATGCCACTGTAGCACACTTTTTCTTGTTAGCATGCCACAGTAGCACACATTCTCCCTTTAGCATGCCACCGGAGCACACCTTTCCCTGTTAGCATGCCACTGGAGCACACCTTTTCCCATTAGCATGCCACCGGAGCACATCTTGTATCGTTAGCATGCCACCATTGCTCACCTTTTCCCGTTAGCATGCCACTGTTGCACACCTTTTCTCGTTAGCATGCCACCGGAGCACACCTTTTCCAGTTGTTGCCACCGGAGCACACCTTCTCCTGTTAGCATGCCACCGTTGGACACCTTTTCCTGTTATCATACCCCCGGAGCATACCTTTTCCCATTAGCATGCCACTGGAGCACACCTTTTACTGTTAGCATGCCACTATTGCACACCTTTTTCCGTTAGCATGCCACCGTTGCACACATTTTCCCGTTAGCATGCCACCGGAGCACACCTTTTCCCATTGTTTCCACCGGAGCACACCTTCTGCCGTTAGCATGCCACCGTTGCACACCTTTTCCCAATATCATGCCACTGGAGCATACCTTTTTCCATTAGCATGACACCGGAGCATACCTTTTACCACTAGCATGCCACTGGAGCGCACCTTTTACCGTTAGCATGCCTCCATTGCACACCTTTTTACGTTAGCATGCCACCGTTGCACACATTTTCCCGTTAGAATGCCACTGGAGCACACCTTTTCCCATTGTTCCCACCGGAGCACACCTTCTGCCGTTAGCATTCCACCGTTGCACACCTTTTCGCAATATCATGCCACTGGAGCATAACTTTTTTAGTTAGCATGCCACCGGAGCACACCTTTTACCGCTAGCATGCCACTGGAGCACACCTTTTACCGTTAGCATGCCACCAGAGCACCCCTTTTCCCGTTAGCATGCCACTAGAGCACACCTTTTCCCGTTAGCATGCCACCGGAGCACATCTTGTATCGTTAGCATGCCACCGGATCACACCTTTTACCGAAAGCAAGCCACAGGAGCACACCTTTTACTGTTAGCATGCCGCCATAGCACACCTCTTCCCGTTAGCATGCCACCATAGCGCACCTCTTCTCGTTAGCATGCCACCGTAGCACACTTTCTCACGTTAGCATGCCACCGGAGCACACCTTTCCGTGTTTGCATGCCACCGGAGCACACCTTTTTCCATTATCTTGCCACCGGAGCACACCTTGTATCGTTAGCATGCCACCGTAGCACACCTTTTACCGTTAGCATGCCAGCGGAGAACACCTCTTACCGTTAACATGCCATCGGAGCACACCTTTTACCATTAGTAAGCCACTGGAGCACTCCTTTTACCATCAGCATGCCACCGGAGCACACATTTTCCCGTTAGCATGCCCCCGGAGCACATTTTCTCCTGTTAGCATGCCACCGGAGCACACCTTCTCCCATTAGCATGCCACCGGAACACACCTTTCCCGGTTAGCATCCACTGGAGAACATCTTTTCCCTTTAGCATGCCACCGTAGCACACCTATTCCCGTTAGCATGCCACAGTACCACACCTTTTCCCGTTAGCATGCCCCCGGAGCACATTTTCTCCTGTTAGCATGCCACCGGAGCACACCTTCTCCCATTAGCATGCAACCGGAGCACACATTTTCCGTTAGCATGCCCCCGGAGCACACCTTCTCCCGTTAGCATGCCACCGGAACACACCTTTCCCCGTTAGCATCCACTGGAGAACACCTTTTCCCTTTAGCATGCCACCGGAGCACACCTTTTTCGTTATCATACCACCATTGCACACCTTTTACAGTTAGCAAGCCACCATAGCACACCTTTTCCCGTTAGCATGCCACTGTAGCACACTTTTTCTTGTTAGCATGCCACAGTAGCACACATTCTCCCTTTAGCATGCCACCGGAGCACACCTTTCCCTGTTAGCATGCCACTGGAGCACACCTTTTCCCATTAGCATGCCACCGGAGCACATCTTGTATCGTTAGCATGCCACCATTGCTCACCTTTTCCCGTTAGCATGCCACTGTTGCACACCTTTTCTCGTTAGCATGCCACCGGAGCACACCTTTTCCAGTTGTTGCCACCGGAGCACACCTTCTCCTGTTAGCATGCCACCGTTGGACACCTTTTCCTGTTATCATACCCCCGGAGCATACCTTTTCCCATTAGCATGCCACTGGAGCACACCTTTTACTGTTAGCATGCCACTATTGCACACCTTTTTCCGTTAGCATGCCACCGTTGCACACATTTTCCCGTTAGCATGCCACCGGAGCACACCTTTTCCCATTGTTTCCACCGGAGCACACCTTCTGCCGTTAGCATGCCACCGTTGCACACCTTTTCCCAATATCATGCCACTGGAGCATACCTTTTTCCATTAGCATGACACCGGAGCATACCTTTTACCACTAGCATGCCACTGGAGCGCACCTTTTACCGTTAGCATGCCTCCATTGCACACCTTTTTACGTTAGCATGCCACCGTTGCACACATTTTCCCGTTAGAATGCCACTGGAGCACACCTTTTCCCATTGTTCCCACCGGAGCACACCTTCTGCCGTTAGCATTCCACCGTTGCACACCTTTTCGCAATATCATGCCACTGGAGCATAACTTTTTTAGTTAGCATGCCACCGGAGCACACCTTTTACCGCTAGCATGCCACTGGAGCACACCTTTTACCGTTAGCATGCCACCAGAGCACCCCTTTTCCCGTTAGCATGCCACTAGAGCACACCTTTTCCCGTTAGCATGCCACCGGAGCACATCTTGTATCGTTAGCATGCCACCGGATCACACCTTTTACCGAAAGCAAGCCACAGGAGCACACCTTTTACTGTTAGCATGCCGCCATAGCACACCTCTTCCCGTTAGCATGCCACCATAGCGCACCTCTTCTCGTTAGCATGCCACCGTAGCACACTTTCTCACGTTAGCATGCCACCGGAGCACACCTTTCCGTGTTTGCATGCCACCGGAGCACACCTTTTTCCATTATCTTGCCACCGGAGCACACCTTGTATCGTTAGCATGCCACCGTAGCACACCTTTTACCGTTAGCATGCCAGCGGAGAACACCTCTTACCGTTAACATGCCATCGGAGCACACCTTTTACCATTAGTAAGCCACTGGAGCACTCCTTTTACCATCAGCATGCCACCGGAGCACACATTTTCCCGTTAGCATGCCCCCGGAGCACATTTTCTCCTGTTAGCATGCCACCGGAGCACACCTTCTCCCATTAGCATGCCACCGGAACACACCTTTCCCGGTTAGCATCCACTGGAGAACATCTTTTCCCTTTAGCATGCCACCGTAGCACACCTATTCCCGTTAGCATGCCACAGTACCACACCTTTTCCCGTTAGCATGCCACCAGAGCATACCTTTACCTTTAGCATGCCACTGGAGCACACCTTTTCCCGTTAGCATGCTACAGTAGCACACCTTCTCACGTTAGCATGCCGCCGGAGCACAACTTTCCCTGTCAGCATTCCACCGGAGTACACCTTTTCCCGTTAGCATGCCACAAGAGCACACCTTGCATCGTTAGCGTGCCACCTGAGCACACGTTTAACTGTTAGCATGCCAACGGAGAACACCTTTTACCGTTAGCATGCCGCCGGAGCACACCTTTTACCATCAGCATGCCACCGGAGCACACCTTTTCCGTTAGCATGCCACCGGAGCACACCTTTTCCCGTTAGCATGCCACCGGAGCACACCTTTTCCCGTTAGCATGCCACCGGAGCACACCTTTTCCTGTTAGCATGCCACCGTTGCACACCTTTTCCCGTTAGCATGCCACCGGAGCACACCTTTTACCGTTATCATGCCACCGTTGCACACCTTTTACCGTTAGCATGCCACCATAGCACACATTTTACCATTAGCATGCCATCATAGCACACCTTTTCCAGTTAGCATGCCACTGTAGCACACCTTTTCTTGTTAGCATGCCACAGTAGCACACCTTCTTCCGTTAGCATGCCACCGGAGCACACCTTTCCCTGTTAGCATGCCACCGGAGCACACCTTTTCCCATTAGCATGCCACCGGAGCACATCTTGTATCGCTAGCATGCCACCAGAGCACACATTTTACCGAAAGGAAGCCAGCAGAGCACACGTTTTACCGTTAGCATGCCACCATAGCACACCTTTTCCCGTTTGCATGCCACCGTAGCGCACCTCTTCTCGTTAGCATGCCATTGTAGCACACTTTCTTACGTTAGCATGCGAACGGAGCACACCTTTCCGTGTTAGCATGCCACCGGAGCACACCTTTTCCTGTTAGCATGCCACCAGAGCACACCTTGTATCGTTAGCATGCCACCGTAGCACACCTTTTACCGTTAGCATGCCAACGGAGAAAACCTTTTACCGTTAACATGCCACCGGAGCACACCTTTTACCGTTAGTATGCCACTGGAGCACACCTTTTACCATCAGCATGCCACCAGAGCACACCTTTACCATGAGCATGCCACAGTATTACACCTTTTCCCATTAGTATGCCGCTGTAGCACACCTTTTTCCATTAGCATGCCACCGGTGCACACCTTTTCCCGCTAGCATGTCACCGGAGCACACCTTTTCCCGTTAGCATGCAACCGGAGCACACATTTTCCCGTTAGCATGCCCCCGGAGCACATTTTCTCCTGTTAGCATGCCACTGGAGCACACCTTCTCCCGTTAGCATGCCATCATAGCACACCTTTTCCAGTTAGCATGCCACTGTAGCACACCTTTTCTTGTTAGCATGCCACAGTAGCACACCTTCTCCCGTTAGCATGCCACCGGAGCACACCTTTCCCTGTTAGCATGCCACCGGAGCACACCTTTTCCCGTTAGCATGCCACCGGAGCACATCTTGTATCGCTAGCATGCCACCAGAGCACACATTTTACCGAAAGGAAGCCACCAGAGCACACCTTTTACAGTTACCATGCCACCATAGCACACCTTTTCCCGTTTGCATGCCACCGTAGCGCACCTCTTCTCGTTAGCATGCCATTGTAGCACACTTTCTTACGTTAGCATGCGACCGGAGCACACCTTTCCGTGTTAGCATGTCACCGGAGCACACCTTTTCCCATTAGCATGCCACCGGAGCACACCTTGTATCGTTAGCATGCCACCGGAGCACACCTTTCCCGTTAGCATGCCACCGTAGCGCACCTCTTCTCATTAGCATGTCACCGTAGCACACTTTCTCACGTTAGCATGCCACCGGAGCACACCTTTCCGTGTTAGCATGCCATCGGAGCACACCTTTTCCCGTTAGCATGCCACCAGAGCACACCTTGTATCGTTAGCATGCCACCGTAGCACACCTTTTACCGTTAGCATGCCACAGTAGCACACCTTCTTCCGTTAGCATGCCACCGGAGCACACCTTTCCCTGTTAGCATGCCACCGGAGCACACCTTTTCCCATTAGCATGCCACCGGAGCACATCTTGTATCGCTAGCATGCCACCAGAGCACACATTTTACCGAAAGGAAGCCAGCAGAGCACACGTTTTACCGTTAGCATGCCACCATAGCACACCTTTTCCCGTTTGCATGCCACCGTAGCGCACCTCTTCTCGTTAGCATGCCATTGTAGCACACTTTCTTACGTTAGCATGCGAACGGAGCACACCTTTCCGTGTTAGCATGCCACCGGAGCACACCTTTTCCTGTTAGCATGCCACCAGAGCACACCTTGTATCGTTAGCATGCCACCGTAGCACACCTTTTACCGTTAGCATGCCAACGGAGAAAACCTTTTACCGTTAACATGCCACCGGAGCACACCTTTTACCGTTAGTATGCCACTGGAGCACACCTTTTACCATCAGCATGCCACCAGAGCACACCTTTACCATGAGCATGCCACAGTATTACACCTTTTCCCATTAGTATGCCGCTGTAGCACACCTTTTTCCATTAGCATGCCACCGGTGCACACCTTTTCCCGCTAGCATGTCACCGGAGCACACCTTTTCCCGTTAGCATGCAACCGGAGCACACATTTTCCCGTTAGCATGCCCCCGGAGCACATTTTCTCCTGTTAGCATGCCACTGGAGCACACCTTCTCCCGTTAGCATGCCATCATAGCACACCTTTTCCAGTTAGCATGCCACTGTAGCACACCTTTTCTTGTTAGCATGCCACAGTAGCACACCTTCTCCCGTTAGCATGCCACCGGAGCACACCTTTCCCTGTTAGCATGCCACCGGAGCACACCTTTTCCCGTTAGCATGCCACCGGAGCACATCTTGTATCGCTAGCATGCCACCAGAGCACACATTTTACCGAAAGGAAGCCACCAGAGCACACCTTTTACAGTTACCATGCCACCATAGCACACCTTTTCCCGTTTGCATGCCACCGTAGCGCACCTCTTCTCGTTAGCATGCCATTGTAGCACACTTTCTTACGTTAGCATGCGACCGGAGCACACCTTTCCGTGTTAGCATGTCACCGGAGCACACCTTTTCCCGTTAGCATGCCACCGGAGCACACCTTGTATCGTTAGCATGCCACCGGAGCACACCTTTCCCGTTAGCATGCCACCGTAGCGCACCTCTTCTCATTAGCATGCCACCGTAGCACACTTTCTCACGTTAGCATGCCACTGGAGCACACCTTTCCGTGTTAGCATGCCATCGGAGCACACCTTTTCCCGTTAGCATGCCACCAGAGCACACCTTGTATCGTTAGCATGCCACCGTAGCACACCTTTTACCGTTAGCATGCCAACGGAGAACACCTTTTACCGTTAACATGCCACCGGAGCACACCTTTTACCGTTAGTATGCCACCGGAGCACACCTTTCCCTGTTAGCATGCCACCGGAGCACACCTTTTCCCGTTAGCATGCCACCGGAGCACATCTTGTATCGTTAGCATGCCACCGGAGCACACCTCTTACTGAAAGCAAGCCACCGGAGCACACCTTTTACCGAAAGCAAGCCACCGGAGCACACCTTTTACTGTTAGCATGCCACCATAGCGCACCTCTTCCCGTTAGCATGCCACCATAGCGCACCTCTTCTCGTTAGCATGCCACCGTAGCACACTTTCTCACGTTAGCATGCCACCGGAGCACACCTTTCCGTGTTTGCATGCCACCGGAGCACACCTTTTCCCGTTATCTTGCCACCGGAGCACACCTTGTATCGTTAGCATGCCACCGGAGCACACCTTTTCCCGTTAGCATGCCACCGTAGCGCTCCTCTTCTCGTTAGCATGCCACCGTAGCACACTTTCCCACGTTAGCATGCCACTGGAGCACACCTTTCCTTGTTAGCATGCCACTGGAGCACACCTTTTCCCGTTAGCATGCCACCGGAGCACACCTTGTATCGTTAAGCATGACAACGTATCACACCTTTTACCGTTAGCATGCCAACGGAGAACACCTTTTACCATTAACATGCCACCAGAGCACACCTTTACCGTGAGCATGCCACAGTATTACTCCTTTTCCCGTTAGCATGCCACCGGAGCACATCTTGTATCGTTAGCATGCCACCGGAGCACACCTTTTACCAAAAGCAAGCCACCGGAGCACACCTTTTACTGTTAGCATGCCACCATGGCACACCTTTTCCCATTAGCATGCCACCGTAGCGCTCCTCTTCTCGTTAGCATGCCACCGTAGCACTCTTTCTCACTTTAGCATGCCACCGGAGCACACCTTTCCGTATTAGCATGCCACCGGAGCACCCCTTTTCCCGTTAGCATGCCACCGGAGCACACCTTGTATCGTTAGCATGCCACCGGAGAACACCTTTTCCCGTTAGCATGCCACCGTAGCGCTCCTCTTCTCGTTAGCATGCCACCGGAGCACACTTTCTCACGTTAGCAAGCCACCGGATCACACCTTTCCGTGTTAGCATGCCACTGGAGCACACCTTTTCCCGTTAGCATGCCACCGGAGCACACCTTGTATCGTTAAGCATGACACTGTATCACACCTTTTACCGTTAGCATGCCAACGGAAAACACCTTTTACCGTTAACATGCCACCGGAGCACAACTTTTACCGTTAGTATGCCACCGGAGCACACCTTTTACCATCAGCATGCCACCAGAGCACACCTTTACCGTGAGCATGCCACAGTATTACACCTTTTCCAGTTAGTATGCCGCTGTAGCACACCTTTTTCCTTTAGCATGCCACCGGTGCACATCTTTTCCCGCTAGCATGTCACCGTAGCACACCTTTTCCTGTTAGCATGCCATCGGAGCACACATTTTCCCGTTAGCATGCCCCCGGAGCACATTTTCTCCTGCTAGCATGCCACCGGAGCACACCTTCTCCCATTAGCATGCCACCGGAACACACCTTTCCCCATTATCATCCACTGGAGAACACCTTTTCCCTTTAGCATGCCACCGTAGCACACCTTTTCCCGTTAGCATGCCACAGTACCACACCTTTTCCCGTTAGCATGCCACCAGAGCACACCTTTACCTTTAGCATGCCACCGGAGCACACCTTTTCCCTTTAGCATGCTACAGTAGCACACCTTCTCACGTTAGCATGCCACCGGAGCACAACTTTCCCTGTTAGCATCCCACCGGAGCACACCTTTTCCCGTTAGCATGCCACCGGAGCACACCTTTACCATTAGCATGCCACCGGAGCACACGTTTTACCATTAGCATGCCACCAGAGCACTCCTTCTCCCGTTACCATGCCACCGTAGCCCACCTTTTCCTATTAGCATGCAACTGTAGCACACCTTTTCCCGTTAGCATGCAACTGTAGCACACTGTTTCCCGTTAGCATACAACTGTAGCCCACCTTTTCCCATTAGCATGCAACTGTAGCACACCTTCTCCCTTTAGCATGCCAACGGAGGACACCTTTCCCGTTTAGCATGCCACCGGAGCACTTCTTTCCCCGTTAGCATGCCACAGGAGCACACCTTTTCCTGTTAGCATACCACCGAAGCACACCTTTACCATTAGCATGCCACCGGAGCACACCCTTTACCGTTAGCATGCCATCAGAGGACACCTTTGACCGTTAGCATGCCACCGGAGCACACCTTTACCATTAGCATGCCACCGGAGCACACCTTTTCCCGTTAGCATGCCATCGGAGCACCCTTTTCCCATTGACATGGCAGCGGAGCACACCTTTTCCCGTTAGCATGCCACGGGAGCACACCTTTCACCGTTAGCATGTCACCGGAGCACACCTTTACCGTTAGCATGCCACCGGAGCACACCTTTTCTTGCTAGCATGCCATTGGAGCACACCTTTTCCCGTTGACATGCCACCGGAGCACACCTTTACCGTTAGCATGCCACCGTAGCACACCTCTCCCCGTTAGCATGCCACCGTAGCACACCTTTTTCAGTTAGCATGCCACTGGAGCAAACCTTTTGCCGTTAGCATGCCACCGTAGCACACCTTCTCTTGTTGGCAAGCCACCGGAGCACACCTTTTACCGTCAGCATGTAATCGTAGCACACCATCTCCCGTTAGCATGTCACCGGAGCACACCTTTTCCTGTTAGCATGCCACTGAAGCACACCTTCTCCCATTAGCATGCCACCGGAGCACACCTTTTCCAGTTAGCATGCCACCGAACCACATGTTCTCCCGTTAGCATGCCACCGTAGCACACTTTTTCCGTTAGCATGCCACCGGAGCACACCTTTTACCATGAGCATGCCACCGTAGCACACATTTTCCCGTTAGCATGCCACCGGAGCACATCTTTTCCCGTTAGCATGCCACCGGAGCTCACCTTTTACCGTTAGTATGCCACCGGAGCATACCTTTTACCGTTAGCATGCCACCAGAGCACAGCTTTTCCCCTTAGCATGCCACCGGAGCACACCTTTTACCATTAGCATGCCACCAGAGCACAGCTTTTCCCCTTAGCATGCCACCGGAGCACACCTTTTACCGTTAGCATGCTACCGGAGCACACCTTTTACCACTAGCATGTCACCGGAGCACACCTTTTCCTGTTAGCATACCACCGGAGCACACCTTTACCGTTAGCATGCCACCGGAGCACACCCTTTACCACTAGCATGCCACTGGAGCACACCTTTTCCCTTTAGCATGCCACAGGAGCACACCTTTAACATTATCATGCCACCGGAGCACACCTTTTTCCATTAGCATGCCACTGGAGCACACCTTTAACCATTAGCATGCCACCGGAGCACACCTTTACCGTTAGCATGCCATGATAGCACACGTTTTATCGTTTGCATGCCACCGGAGCCCGCCTTTACCATTAGCATGCCACCGCAGCACACCTTTCCCCGTTAGCATGCCACCGGAGCACACGTTTTTCCGTTAGCATGCCAACGGGGCACACCTTTAACCATTAGCATGCCACCGGAGCCCGCCTTTCCCATTAGCATGCCACCGGAGCACACTTTTTCCTGTTAGCATGCCACCAGAGCATACCTTTTACTGTTAGCATGCCACCGGAGCACAACTTTTCCGTTAGCATGCCACCGGAGCACACCTTTACTGTTAGCATGCCACCGTAGCCCATCTTTACCCGTTAACATGCCACCGTAGGACACCTCTTTCCATTAGCATGCCACCGGAAGACAACTTCTCCCGTCAGCATGCCACCGGAGCACACTTTTCGCGTTAGCATGACACTGGAGCACACCTTTACCGTTAGCTTGTCACCGTAGTACACCTTTTCCCGTTAGCATGCCACCGGAGCACACCTTTAACATTAGCATGCCAACGGAGCACACCTTTTTCCATTAGCATGCCACTGGAGCACACCTTTAACCATTAGCATGCCACCGGAGCACACCTTTACCGTTATCATGCCACCGCAGCACACCTTTTCCCATTAGCATGCCACGATAGCACACGTTTTATCATTTGCATGCCACCGGAGCCCGCCTTTACCGTTAGCATGCCACCGCAGCACACCTTTCCCCGTTAGCATGCCACAGGAGCACACGTTTTTCCGTTAGCATGCCAACGGGGCACACCTTTAACCATTAGCATGCCACCGGAGCCCGCCTTTCCCATTAGCATGCCACCGGAGCACACTTTTTCCTGTTAGCATGCCACCAGAGCACACCTTTTACTGTTAGCATGCCACCGGAGCACAACTTTTCCGTTAGCATGCCACCGGAACACACCTTTTCCCGTTAGCATGCCACCGGAGCACACCTTTACTGTTAGCATGCCACTGTAGCCCATCTTTACCCGTTAGCATGCCACCGTAGGACACATCTTTCCATTAGCATGCCACCGGAAGACAACTTCTCCCGTCAGCATGCCACCGGAGCACACTTTTCGCGTTAGCATGACACTGGAGCACACCTTTACCGTTAGCTTGTCACCGTAGTACACCTTTTCCCGTTAGCATGCCACCGTAGCACACCTTTTCCCGTTAGCATGCCACCGGAGCACACCTTTTCCCGTTAGCATGCCCCCGGAGCACATTTTCTCCTGTTAGCATGCCACTGGAGCACACCTTCTCCCGTTAGCATGCCATCATAGCACACCTTTTCCAGTTAGCATGCCACTGTAGCACACCTTTTCTTGTTAGCATGCCACAGTAGCACACCTTCTCCCGTTAGCATGCCACCGGAGCACACCTTTCCCTGTTAGCATGCCACCGGAGCACACCTTTTCCCGTTAGCATGCCACCGGAGCACATCTTGTATCGCTAGCATGCCACCAGAGCACACATTTTACCGAAAGGAAGCCACCAGAGCACACCTTTTACAGTTACCATGCCACCATAGCACACCTTTTCCCGTTTGCATGCCACCGTAGCGCACCTCTTCTCGTTAGCATGCCATTGTAGCACACTTTCTTACGTTAGCATGCGACCGGAGCACACCTTTCCGTGTTAGCATGTCACCGGAGCACACCTTTTCCCATTAGCATGCCACCGGAGCACACCTTGTATCGTTAGCATGCCACCGGAGCACACCTTTCCCGTTAGCATGCCACCGTAGCGCACCTCTTCTCATTAGCATGCCACCGTAACACACTTTCTCACGTTAGCATGCCACCGGAGCACACCTTTCCGTGTTAGCATGCCATCGGAGCACACCTTTTCCCGTTAGCATGCCACCAGAGCACACCTTGTATCGTTAGCATGCCACCGTAGCACACCTTTTACCGTTAGCATGCCAACGGAGAACACCTTTTACCGTTAACATGCCACCGGAGCACACCTTTTACCGTTAGTATGCCACCGGAGCACACCTTTCCCTGTTAGCATGCCACCGGAGCACACCTTTTCCCGTTAGCATGCCACCGGAGCACATCTTGTATCGTTAGCATGCCACCGGAGCACACCTCTTACTGAAAGCAAGCCACTGGAGCACACCTTTTACCGAAAGCAAGCCACCGGAGCACACCTTTTACTGTTAGCATGCCACCATAGCGCACCTCTTCCCGTTAGCATGCCACCATAGCGCACCTCTTCTCGTTAGCATGCCACCGTAGCACACTTTCTCACATTAGCATGCCACCGGAGCACACCTTTCCGTGTTTGCATGCCACCGGAGCACACCTTTTCCCGTTATCTTGCCACCGGAGCACACCTTGTATCGTTAGCATGCCACCGGAGCACACCTTTTCCCGTTAGCATGCCACCGTAGCGCTCCTCTTCTCGTTAGCATGCCACCGTAGCACACTTTCCCACGTTAGCATGCCACTGGAGCACACCTTTCCTTGTTAGCATGCCACTGGAGCACACCTTTTCCCGTTAGCATGCCACCGGAGCACACCTTGTATCGTTAAGCATGACAACGTATCACACCTTTTACCGTTAGCATGCCAACGGAGAACACCTTTTACCATTAACATGCCACCAGAGCACACCTTTACCGTGAGCATGCCACAGTATTACTCCTTTTCCCGTTAGCATGCCACCGGAGCACATCTTGTATCGTTAGCATGCCACCGGAGCACACCTTTTACCAAAAGCAAGCCACCGGAGCACACCTTTTACTGTTAGCATGCCACCATGGCACACCTTCTCCCATTAGCATGCCACCGTAGCGCTCCTCTTCTCGTTAGCATGCCACCGTAGCACTCTTTCTCACGTTAGCATGCCACCGGAGCACACCTTTCCGTATTAGCATGCCACCGGAGCACCCCTTTTCCCGTTAGCATGCCACCGGAGCACACCTTGTATCGTTAGCATGCCACCGGAGAACACCTTTTCCCGTTAGCATGCCACCGTAGCGCTCCTCTTCTCGTTAGCATGCCACCGGAGCACACTTTCTCACGTTAGCAAGCCACCGGATCACACCTTTCCGTGTTAGCATGCCACTGGAGCACACCTTTTCCCGTTAGCATGCCACCGGAGCACACCTTGTATCGTTAAGCATGACACTGTATCACACCTTTTACCGTTAGCATGCCAACGGAAAACACCTTTTACCGTTAACATGCCACCGGAGCACAACTTTTACCGTTAGTATGCCACCGGAGCACACCTTTTACCATCAGCATGCCACCAGAGCACACCTTTACCGTGAGCATGCCACAGTATTACACCTTTTCCAGTTAGTATGCCGCTGTAGCACACCTTTTTCCTTTAGCATGCCACCGGTGCACATCTTTTCCCGCTAGCATGTCACCGTAGCACACCTTTTCCTGTTAGCATGCCATCGGAGCGCACATTTTCCCGTTAGCATGCCCCCGGAGCACATTTTCTCCTGTTAGCATGCCACCGGAGCACACCTTCTCCCATTAGCATGCCACTGGAACACACCTTTCCCCATTATCATCCACTGGAGAACACCTTTTCCCTTTAGCATGCCACCGTAGCACACCTTTTCCCGTTAGCATGCCACAGTACCACACCTTTTCCCGTTAGCATGCCACCAGAGCACACCTTTACCTTTAGCATGCCACCGGAGCACACCTTTTCCCTTTAGCATGCTACAGTAGCACACCTTCTCACGTTAGCATGCCACCGGAGCACAACTTTCCCTGTTAGCATCCCACCGGAGCACACCTTTTCCCGTTAGCATGCCACCGGAGCACACCTTTACCATTAGCATGCCACCGGAGCACACGTTTTACCGTTAGCATGCCACCAGAGCACTCCTTCTCCCGTTACCATGCCACCGTAGCCCACCTTTTCCTATTAGCATGCAACTGTAGCACACCTTTTCCCGTTAGCATGCAACTGTAGCACACTGTTTCCCGTTAGCATACAACTGTAGCCCACCTTTTCCCATTAGCATGCAACTGTAGCACACCTTCTCCCTTTAGCATGCCAACGGAGGACACCTTTCCCGTTTAGCATGCCACCGGAGCACTTCTTTCCCCGTTAGCATGCCACAGGAGCACACCTTTTCCTGTTAGCATACCACCGAAGCACACCTTTACCATTAGCATGCCACCGGAGCACACCCTTTACCGTTAGCATGCCATCAGAGGACACCTTTGACCGTTAGCATGCCACCGGAGCACACCTTTACCATTAGCATGCCACCGGAGCACACCTTTTCCTGTTAGCATGCCATCGGAGCACCCTTTTCCCATTGACATGGCAGCGGAGCACACCTTTTCCCGTTAGCATGCCACGGGAGCACACCTTTCACCGTTAGCATGTCACCGGAGCACACCTTTACCGTTAGCATGCCACCGGAGCACACCTTTTCTTGCTAGCATGCCATTGGAGCACACCTTTTCCCGTTGACATGCCACCGGAGCACACCTTTACCGTTAGCATGCCACCGTAGCACACCTTTCCCCGTTAGCATGCCACCGTAGCACACCTTTTTCAGTTAGCATGCCACTGGAGCAAACCTTTTGCCGTTAGCATGCCACCGTAGCACACCTTCTCTTGTTGGCAAGCCACCGGAGCACACCTTTTACCGTCAGCATGTAATCGTAGCACACCATCTCCCGTTAGCATGTCACCGGAGCACACCTTTTCCTGTTAGCATGCCACTGAAGCACACCTTCTCCCATTAGCATGCCACCGGAGCACACCTTTTCCAGTTAGCATGCCACCGAACCACATGTTCTCCCGTTAGCATGCCACCGTAGCACACTTTTTCCGTTAGCATGCCACCGGAGCACACCTTTTACCATGAGCAGGCCACCGTAGCACACATTTTCCCGTTAGCATGCCACCGGAGCACATCTTTTCCCGTTAGCATGCCACCGGAGCTCACCTTTTACCGTTAGTATGCCACCGGAGCATACCTTTTACCGTTAGCATGCCACCAGAGCACAGCTTTTCCCCTTAGCATGCCACCGGAGCACACCTTTTACCATTAGCATGCCACCAGAGCACAGCTTTTCCCCTTAGCATGCCACCGGAGCACACCTTTTACCGTTAGCATGCTACCGGAGCACACCTTTTACCACTAGCATGTCACCGGAGCACACCTTTTCCTGTTAGCATACCACCGGAGCACACCTTTACCGTTAGCATGCCACCGGAGCACACCCTTTACCACTAGCATGCCACTGGAGCACACCTTTTCCCTTTAGCATGCCACAGGAGCACACCTTTAACATTATCATGCCACCGGAGCACACCTTTTTCCATTAGCATGCCACTGGAGCACACCTTTAACCATTAGCATGCCACCGGAGCACACCTTTACCGTTAGCATGCCATGATAGCACACGTTTTATCGTTTGCATGCCACCGGAGCCCGCCTTTACCATTAGCATGCCACCGCAGCACACCTTTCCCCGTTAGCATGCCACCGGAGGACACGTTTTTCCGTTAGCATGCCAACGGGGCACACCTTTAACCATTAGCATGCCACCGGAGCCCGCCTTTCCCATTAGCATGCCACCGGAGCACACTTTTTCCTGTTAGCATGCCACCAGAGCATACCTTTTACTGTTAGCATGCCACCGGAGCACAACTTTTCCGTTAGCATGCCACCGGAGCACACCTTTACTGTTAGCATGCCACCGTAGCCCATCTTTACCCGTTAACATGCCACCGTAGGACACCTCTTTCCATTAGCATGCCACCGGAAGACAACTTCTCCCGTCAGCATGCCACCGGAGCACACTTTTCGCGTTAGCATGACACTGGAGCACACCTTTACCGTTAGCTTGTCACCGTAGTACACCTTTTCCCGTTAGCATGCCACCGGAGCACACCTTTAACATTAGCATGCCAACGGAGCACACCTTTTTCCATTAGCATGCCACTGGAGCACACCTTTAACCATTAGCATGCCACCGGAGCACACCTTTACCGTTATCATGCCACCGCAGCACACCTTTTCCCATTAGCATGCCACGATAGCACACGTTTTATCATTTGCATGCCACCGGAGCCCGCCTTTACCGTTAGCATGCCACCGCAGCACACCTTTCCCCGTTAGCATGCCACAGGAGCACACGTTTTTCCGTTAGCATGCCAACGGGGCACACCTTTAACCATTAGCATGCCACCGGAGCCCGCCTTTCCCATTAGCATGCCACCGGAGCACACTTTTTCCTGTTAGCATGCCACCAGAGCACACCTTTTACTGTTAGCATGCCACCGGAGCACAACTTTTCCGTTAGCATGCCACCGGAACACACCTTTTCCCGTTAGCATGCCACCGGAGCACACCTTTACTGTTAGCATGCCACTGTAGCCCATCTTTACCCGTTAGCATGCCACCGTAGGACACATCTTTCCATTAGCATGCCACCGGAAGACAACTTCTCCCGTCAGCATGCCACCGGAGCACACTTTTCGCGTTAGCATGACACTGGAGCACACCTTTACCGTTAGCTTGTCACCGTAGTACACCTTTTCCCGTTAGCATGCCACCGTAGCACACCTTTTCCCGTTAGCATGCCACCGGAGCACACCTTTTCCCGTTAGCATGCCACCGGAGCACACCTTTACTGTTAGCATGCCACCGGAGCACAAGTTTTACCTTTAGCATGCCACCGGAGCACAGCTTCTCCCGTTACCAGGCCACCGTAGCCCACCTTTTCCTATTAGAATGCAACTGTAGCCCACCTTTTCCCATTAGCATGCAACTGTAGCACACCTTTTCCCGTTAGCATGCAACTGTAGACCACCTTTTCCCGTTAGCATACAACTGTAGCACACCTTCTCCCTTTAGCATGCCACCGGAGGACACCTTTCCCGGTTAGCATGCCACCAGAGCACACCTTTTCCCGTTAGCATGCCACCGGAGCACACCTTTTCCCGTCAGCATACCACCGGAGCGCACCTTTTCCCGTTAGCATGACACCGGAGCACACCCTTGCCGTTAGCATGCCACCGTAGCACACCTTTTTCCCATTAGCATGTCACCGGAGCACACCTTTACCATTAGCATGCCAATGTAGCACACATTTTTCCCGTTAGCAAACCACCAGAGCACACCTTTCCGTTAGCATGCCACCGGAGCACACCTTTTACCATTAGCATGCCACCGGAGCACACCTTTACCATTAGCAAGCCACCGTAGCACACCTCTCCCAATTAGCATGCCACCGTAGCACACCTTTTTCTGTTAGCATGCCACAGGAGCACAACTTTTCCCGTTAGCATGCCACCAGAGCACACCTTTTCCCGTTAGCATGCCATCGGAGTACAACTTTTTCTATTAGCATGCCACCAGATCACACCTTTTCCTGTTAGCATGCCACTGGAGCATACCTTTTCCCATTAGCATGCCAAAGGAGCACACCTTTTCCCGTTAGCATGTCACCGGAGCACACCGCTTTCCCGTGAGTATGCCACTGTAGCACGCCTTTTCCCGTTAGCATGCCACCGGAGCACACCTTTTACAATGAGCATGCAAACGTACCACACATTTTTCCGTGAGCATGCCACCGTAACACACCTTTTGCCATTAGCATGCCACCGTAGCACACCTCTTTCCATTAGCATGCCACCGGAGCACACCTTTTCCCGTTAGTATGCCACCGGAGCAAACCTTCTCCCGTTAGCATGCCACTGGAGCACACCTTTTCCCGTCAGCATGCCACCGGAGCACACCTTTCTCCATTAGCATGCCACCAGATCACACCTTTTCCCGTTAGCATGCCACCGGAGCACACCTTTTCCCATTAGCATGCCACCGTAGCACACCTTTACTCATTATCATGCCACCGGAGCACTCCTTCTACCGTTAGCATGCCACCGGAGCACACCCTTTACCATGAGCATGCCACCGCAGCACGCATTTTCCCGTTAGCATGCCACCGGAGCACATCTTTTCCCGTTAGCATGCCACCGGAGCACACCTTTTACCGTTAGCATGCTACCAAAGCACACCTTTTACCCTTAGCATGCCACCGGAGCACACCTTTTACCGTTAGAATGCCACCGGAGCACACTTTTACCGCTAGCATGCTACCGGAGCACACCTTTTACCGTTAGCATGCCACCGGAGCACACCTCTAACGTTAGCATGCTACCGGAGCACTCCTTTTTCCGTTAGCATGCCACTGGAGCACACCTTTAACCATTAGTATGCCACCGGAGCACACCTTTACTATTAGCATGCCACCGCAGCACACCTTTTCCCGTTAGCATGCCACCATAGCACACGTTTTTCCGTTAGCATGCCACCGGGGCACACCTTTTTCCGTTAGCATGCCACTGGAGCACACCTTTAACCATTAGCATGCCACCGGAGCACACCTTTACTATTAGCAAGCCACCACGGCACACCTTTTCCCACTAGCATGCCACCATAGCACACGTTTTATCATTAGCATGCCACCGGAGCCCGCTTTTACCGTTAGCATGCCACCGCAGTACACCTTTCCCAGTTAGCATGCCACCGGAGCACACCTTTTTCCGTTAGCATGCCACCGGGGCACACCTTTAACCATTAGCATGCCACCGGAGCCTGCCTTTCCCATTAGCATGCCACCGGAGCCCACCTTTTACTGTTAGCATGCCACCAGAGCACACCTTTTACTGTTAGCATGCCACCGGAGCACACCTTTACCGTTAGCATGCAACCGGAGCACACTTTTTCCCGTTAGCATGCCACCGGAGCACACCTTTACCGTTAGCATGCCACTGTAGCCCACCTTTATCCATTAGCATGCCACCGGAAGACACCTCCTCCCGTCAGCATGCCACCGGAGCCCCCCTTTTTGCGTTAGCATGACACTGGAGCACACCTTTACCGTTAGCATGTCACCGTAGCACACCATCTTCCCGTTAGCATGCCAGCGGAGCACACCTTTACCGTTAGCATGCCACTGTAGCACACAGTTTTCCCGTTAGCATGCCAACGGAGTTCACCTTTTCCCTTTAGCATGCCACAGTAGCACACCTTTTCCCGTTAGCATACCACCGGAGCACACCTTTTCCCGTTAGCATGCCACCGGAGCACACCTTTTCCTGTTAGCATGCCACCGTTGCACACCTTTTCCCGTTAGCATGCCACCAGAGCACACCTTTTTCCGTTATCATGCCACCGTTGCACACCTTTTACCGTTAGCATGCCACCATAGCACACCTTTTCCTGTTAGCATGCCACAGTAGCACACCTTCTCCCGTTAGCATGCCACCAGAGCACACCTTTCCCTGTTAGCATGCCACCGGAGCACAACTTTTCCCGTTAGCATGCCACCGGAGCATATCTTGTATCGCTAGCATGCCACCAGAGCACACATTTTACCGAAAGGAAGCCACCAGAGCACACCTTTTAACATTAGCATGCCACCATAGCACACCTTTTCCCGTTTGCATGCCACCGTAGCGCACATCTTCTCATTAGCATGCCATTGTAGCACACTTTCTTACGTTAGCATGCGACCGGAGCATACCTTTGCGTGTTAGCATGTCACCGGAGCACACCTTTTCCCGTTAGCATGCCACCGGAGCACACCTTCTATCGTTAGCATGCCACCGGAGAACACCTTTTCCCTTTAGCATGCCACCGGAGCACACCTTTTTCCGTTAGCATGCCACCGGGGCACACCTTTAACCATTAGCATGCCACCGGAGCCTGCCTTTCCCATTAGCATGCCACCGGAGCCCACCTTTTACTGTTAGCATGCCACCAGAGCACACCTTTTACTGTTAGCATGCCACCGGAGCACACCTTTACCGTTAGCATGCCACCGGAGCACACTTTTTCCCGTTAGCATGCCACCGGAGCACACCTTTACCGTTAGCATGCCACTGTAGCCCACCTTTATCCATTAGCATGCCACCGGAAGACACCTTCTCCCGTCAGCATGCCACCGGAGCACACCTTTTCGCGTTAGCATGACACTGGAGCACACCTTTACCGTTAGCATGTCACCGTAGCACACCATCTTCCCGTTAGCATGCCAGCGGAGCACACCTTTACCGTTAGCATGCCACTGTAGCACACAGTTTTCCCGTTAGCATGCCAACGGAGTTCACCTTTTCCCTTTAGCATGCCACAGTAGCACACCTTTTCCCGTTAGCATACCACCGGAGCACACCTTTTCCCGTTAGCATGCCACCGGAGCACACCTTTTTCTGTTAGCATGCCACCGTTGCACACCTTTTACTGAAAGCAAGCCACAGGAGCACACCTTTTACTGTTAGCATGCCACCATAGCACACCTCTTCCCGTTAGCATGCCACCATAGCGCACCTCTTCTCGTTAGCATGCCACCGTAGCACACTTTCTCATGTTAGCATGCCACCGGAGCACACCTTTCCGTGTTTGCATGCCACCCGAGCACACCTTTTTCCGTTATCTTGCCACCGGAGCACACCTTGTATCGTTAGCATGCCACCGTAGCACACCTTTTACCGTTAGCATGCCAACGGAGAACACCTCTTACCGTTAACATGCCACCGGAGCACACCTTTTACCATTAGTAAGCCACTAGAGCACACCTTTTACCATCAGCATGCCACCGGAGCACACATTTTCCCGTTAGCATGCCCCCGGAGCACATTTTCTCCTGTTAGCATGCCACCGGAGCACACCTTCTCCCATTAGCATGCCACCGGAACACACCTTTCCCCGTTAGCATCCACTGGAGAACACCTTTTCCCTTTAGCATGCCACCGTAGCACATCTATTCCCGTTAGCATGCCACAGTACCACACCTTTTCCCGTTAGCATGCCACCAGAGCACACCTTTACCTTTAGCATGCCACTGGAGCACACCTTTTCCCGTTAGCATGCTACAGTAGCACACCTTCTCACGTTAGCATGCCGCCGGAGCACAACTTTCCCTGTCAGCATTCCACCGGAGTACACCTTTTCCCGTTAGCATGCCACAAGAGCACACCTTGTATCGTTAGCATGCCACCTGAGCACACGTTTAACTGTTAGCATGCCAACGGAGAACACCTTTTACCGTTAGCATGCCGCCGGAGCACACCTTTTACCATCAGCATGCCACCGGAGCACACCTTTTTCCGTTAGCATGCCACCGGAGCACACCTTTTCCCGTTAGCATGCCACCGGAGAACACCTTTTCCCGTTAGCATGCCACCGGAGCACACCTTTTCCTGTTAGCATGCCACCGTTGCACTGCTTTTCCCGTTTGCATGCCACCGGAGCACACCTTTTTCCGTTATCATGCCACCGTTGCACACCTTTTACCGTTAGCTTGCCACGATAGCACACCTTTTCCCATTAGCATGCCACCATTGCACACCTTTTCCCGTTAGCATACCACTGTAGCACACCTTTTCTTGTTAGCATGCCACAGTAGGACACCTTCTCCCGTTAGCATGCCACCGGAGCACACCTTTCCCTGTTAGCATGCCACCAGAGCACACCTTTTCCCGTTAGCATGCCACCGGAGCACATCTTGTATCGTTAGCATGCCACCGGAGCTCACCTTTTACCGAAAGCAAGCCACAGGAGCACACCTTTCACTGTTAGCATGCCACCATAGCACACCTCTTCCCGTTAGCATGCCACCATAGCGCACCTCTTCTCATTAGCATGCCACCGTAGCACACTTTCTCACGTTAGCATGCCACCGGAGCACACCTTGTATCGTTAGCATGCCACCAAAGCACAACTTTACCGTTAGCATGCCAACGGAGAACACCTTTTACCGTTAACATGCCACCTGAGCACACCTTTTACCGTTAGTATGCCACTGGAGCACACCTTTTACCATCAGCATGCCACCAGAGCACACCTTTACCGTGAGCATGCCACAGTAATACACCTTTTCCCATTAGTATGCAGCTATAGTACACCTTTTTCCATTAGCATGCCACCTGTGCACACCTTTTCCCGCTAGCATGTCACCGGAGCACACCTTTTCCCATTAGCATGCAACCGGAGCACACATTTTCCCGTTAGCATGCCCCCGGAGCACACCTTCTCCCGTTAGCATGCCACCGGAACACACCTTTCCCCGTTAGCATCCACTGGAGAACACCTTTTCCCTTTAGCATGCCACCGGAGCACACCTTTTTCGTTATCATACCACCATTGCACACCTTTTACAGTTAGCAAGCCACCATAGCACACCTTTTCCCGTTAGCATGCCACTGTAGCACACTTTTTCTTGTTAGCATGCCACAGTAGCACACATTCTCCCTTTAGCATGCCACCGGAGCACACCTTTCCCTGTTAGCATGCCACTGGAGCACACCTTTTCCCATTAGCATGCCACCGGAGCACATCTTGTATCGTTAGCATGCCACCATTGCTCACCTTTTCCAGTTAGCATGCCACTGTTGCACACCTTTTCTCGTTAGCATGCCACCGGAGCACACCTTTTCCAGTTGTTGCCACCGGAGCACACCTTCTCCTGTTAGCATGCCACCGTTGGACACCTTTTCCCATTATCATACCCCCGGAGCATACCTTTTCCCATTACCATGCCACTGGAGCACACCTTTTACCGTTAGCATGCCACCATTGCACACCTTTTTCCGTTAGCATGCCACCGTTGCACACATTTTCCCGTTAGCATGCCACCGGAGCACACCTTTTCCCATTGTTCCCACCGGAGCACACCCTCTGCCGTTAGCATGCCACCGTTGCACACCTTTTCCCAATATCATGCCACTGGAGCATACCTTTTTCCGTTAGCATGACACCGGAGCATACCTTTTACCACTAGCATGCCACTGGAGCGCACCTTTTACCGTTAGCATGCCTCCATTGCACACCTTTTTCCGTTAGCATGCCACCGTTGCACACATTTTCCCGTTAGCATGCCACCGGAGCACACCTTTTCCCATTGTTCCCACCGGAGCACACCTTCTGCCGTTAGCATTCCACCGTTGCACACCTTTTCCCAATATCATGCCACTGGAGCATAACTTTTTTAGTTAGCATGCCACCGGAGCATACCTTTTACCGCTAGCATGCCACTGGAGCACACCTTTTACCGTTAGCATGCCACCAGAGCACACCTTCTCCCATTAGCACTCCACCGTAGCATACCTTTTTCCATTGGCATTCCACCGGAGCACAGCTTTTCCCGTTAGCATGCCACCTGAGCACACTTTTTTCCATTAGCATGCCACCGGAGCACACCTTTTCCCGTTAGCATGCCACCGGAGCACACCTTTTCCTGTTAGCATGCCACCGTTGCACACCTTTTCCCGTTAGCATGCCACCGGAGCACACCTTTTTCCGTTATCATGCCACCGTTGCACACCTTTTACCGTTAGCTTGCCACGATAGCACACCTTTTCCCGTTAGCATACCACTGTAGCACACCTTTTCTTGTTAGCATGCCACAGTAGGACACCTTCTCCCGTTAGCATGCCACCGGAGCACCCCTTTCCCTGTTAGCATGCCACCGGAGCACACCTTTTCCCGTTAGCATGCCACCGGAGCACATCTTGTATCGTTAGCATGCCACCGGAGCACACCTTTTACTGAAAGCAAGCCACAGGAGCACACCTTTTACTGTTAGCATGCCACCATAGCACACCTCTTCCCGTTAGCATGCCACCATAGCGCACCTCTTCTCGTTAGCATGCCACCGTAGCACACTTTCTCATGTTAGCATGCCACCGGAGCACACCTTTCCGTGTTTGCATGCCACCCGAGCACACCTTTTTCCGTTATCTTGCCACCGGAGCACACCTTGTATCGTTAGCATGCCACCGTAGCACACCTTTTACCGTTAGCATGCCAACGGAGAACACCTCTTACCGTTAACATGCCACCGGAGCACACCTTTTACCATTAGTAAGCCACTAGAGCACACCTTTTACCATCAGCATGCCACCGGAGCACACATTTTCCCGTTAGCATGCCCCCGGAGCACATTTTCTCCTGTTAGCATGCCACCGGAGCACACCTTCTCCCATTAGCATGCCACCGGAACACACCTTTCCCCGTTAGCATCCACTGGAGAACACCTTTTCCCTTTAGCATGCCACCGTAGCACATCTATTCCCGTTAGCATGCCACAGTACCACACCTTTTCCCGTTAGCATGCCACCAGAGCACACCTTTACCTTTAGCATGCCACTGGAGCACACCTTTTCCCGTTAGCATGCTACAGTAGCACACCTTCTCACGTTAGCATGCCGCCGGAGCACAACTTTCCCTGTCAGCATTCCACCGGAGTACACCTTTTCCCGTTAGCATGCCACAAGAGCACACCTTGTATCGTTAGCATGCCACCTGAGCACACGTTTAACTGTTAGCATGCCAACGGAGAACACCTTTTACCGTTAGCATGCCGCCGGAGCACACATTTTACCATCAGCATGCCACCGGAGCACACCTTTTTCCGTTAGCATGCCACCGGAGCACACCTTTTCCCGTTAGCATGCCACCGAAGAACACCTTTTCCCGTTAGCATGCCACCGGAGCACACCTTTTCCTGTTAGCATGCCACCGTTGCACTGCTTTTCCCGTTTGCATGCCACCGGAGCACACCTTTTTCCGTTATCATGCCACCGTTGCACACCTTTTACCGTTAGCTTGCCACGATAGCACACCTTTTCCCATTAGCATGCCACCATAGCACACCTTTTCCCGTTAGCATACCACTGTAGCACACCTTTTCTTGTTAGCATGCCACAGTAGGACACCTTCTCCCGTTAGCATGCCACCGGAGCACACCTTTCCCTGTTAGCATGCCACCAGAGCACACCTTTTCCCGTTAGCATGCCACCGGAGCACATCTTGTATCGTTAGCATGCCACCGGAGCTCACCTTTTACCGAAAGCAAGCCACAGGAGCACACCTTTTACTGTTAGCATGCCACCATAGCACACCTGTTCCCGTTAGCATGCCACCATAGCGCACCTCTTCTCATTAGCATGCCACCGTAGCACACTTTCTCACGTTAGCATGCCACCGGAGCACACCTTTCCGTGTTTGCATGCCACCGGAGCACACCTTTTTCCGTTATCTTGCCACCGGAGCACACCTTGTATCGTTAGCATGCCACCGTAGCACACCTTTTACCGTTAGCATGCCAGCGGAGAACACCTCTTACCGTTAACATGCCATCGGAGCACACCTTTTACCATTAGTAAGCCACTGGAGCACACCTTTTACCATCAGCATGCCACCGGAGCACACATTTTCCCGTTAGCATGCCCCCGGAGCACATTTTCTCCTGTTAGCATGCCACCGGAGCACACCTTCTCCCATTAGCATGCAACCGGAGCACACATTTTCCGTTAGCATGCCCCCGGAGCACACCTTCTCCCGTTAGCATGCCACCGGAACACACCTTTCCCCGTTAGCATCCACTGGAGAACACCTTTTCCCTTTAGCATGCCACCGGAGCACACCTTTTTCATTATCATACCACCATTGCACACCTTTTACAGTTAGCAAGCCACCATAACACACCTTTTCCCGTTAGCATGCCACTGTAGCACACTTTTTCTTGTTAGCATGCCACAGTAGCACACATTCTCCCTTTAGCATGCCACCGGAGCACACCTTTCCCTGTTAGCATGCCACTGGAGCACACCTTTTCCCATTAGCATGCCACCGGAGCACATCTTGTATCGTTAGCATGCCACCATTGCTCACCTTTTCCCGTTAGCATGCCACTGTTGCACACCTTTTCTCGTTAGCATGCCACCGGAGCACAACTTTTCCAGTTGTTGCCACCGGAGCACACCTTCTCCTGTTAGCATGCCACCGTTGGACACCTTTTCCTGTTATCATACCCCCGGAGCATACCTTTTCCCATTAGCATGCCACTGGAGCACACCTTTTACCGTTAGCATGCCTCCATTGCACACCTTTTTCCGTTAGCATGCCACCGTTGCACACATTTTCCCATTAGAATGCCACCGGAGCACACCTTTTCCCATTGTTCCCACCGGAGCACACCTTCTGCCGTTAGCATTCCACCGTTGCACACCTTTTCGCAATATCATGCCACTGGAGCATAACTTTTTTAGTTAGCATGCCACCGGAGCACACCTTTTACCGCTAGCATGCCACTGGAGCACACCTTTTACCATTAGCATGCCACCAGAGCACCCCTTTTCCCGTTAGCATGCCACCAGAGCACACCTTTTCCCGTTAGCATGCCACCGGAGCACATCTTGTATCGTTAGCATGCCACCGGATCACACCTTTTACCGAAAGCAAGCCACAGGAGCACACCTTTTACTGTTAGCATGCCACCATAGCACACCTCTTCCCGTTAGCATGCCACCGTAGCACACTTTCTCACGTTAGCATGCCACCGGAGCACACCTTTCCGTGTTTGCATGCCACCGGAGCACGCCTTTTTCCATTATCTTGCCACCGGAGCACACCTTGTATCGTTAGCATGCCACCGTAGCACACCTTTTACCGTTAGCATGCCAGCGGAGAACACCTCTTACCGTTAACATGCCATCGGAGCACACCTTTTACCATTAGTAAGCCACTGGAGCACTCCTTTTACCATCAGCATGCCACCGGAGCACACATTTTCCCGTTAGCATGCCCCCGGAGCACATTTTCTCCTGTTAGCATGCCACCGGAGCACACCTTCTCCCATTAGCATGCCACCGGAACACACCTTTCCCGGTTAGCATCCACTGGAGAACATCTTTTCCCTTTAGCATGCCACCGTAGCACACCTATTCCCGTTAGCATGCCACAGTACCACACCTTTTCCCGTTAGCATGCCACCAGAGCATACCTTTACCTTTAGCATGCCACTGGAGCACACCTTTTCCCGTTAGCATGCTACAGTAGCACACCTTCTCACGTTAGCATGCCGCCGGAGCACAACTTTCTCTGTCAGCATTCCACCGGAGTACACCTTTTCCCGTTAGCATGCCACAAGAGCACACCTTGCATCGTTAGCGTGCCACCTGAGCACACGTTTAACTGTTAGCATGCCAACGGAGAACACCTTTTACCGTTAGCATGCCGCCGGAGCACACCTTTTACCATCAGCATGCCACCGGAGCACACCTTTTTCCGTTAGCATGCCACCGGAGCACACCTTTTCCCGTTAGCATGCCACCGGAGCACACTTTTTCCCGTTAGCATGCCACCGGAGCACACCTTTACCGTTAGCATGCCACTGTAGCCCACCTTTATCCATTAGCATGCCACCGGAAGACACCTTCTCCCGTCAGCATGCCACCGGAGCACACCTTTTCGCGTTAGCATGACACTGGAGCACACCTTTACCGTTAGCATGTCACCGTAGCACACCATCTTCCCGTTAGCATGCCAGCGGAGCACACCTTTACCGTTAGCATGCCACTGTAGCACACAGTTTTCCCGTTAGCATGCCAACGGAGTTCACCTTTTCCCTTTAGCATGCCACAGTAGCAGACCTTTTCCCGTTAGCATACCACCGGAGCACACCTTTTCCCGTTAGCATGCCACCGGAGCACACCTTTTCCTGTTAGCATGCCACCGTTGCACACCTTTTCCCGTTAGCATGCCACCGGAGCACACCTTTTTCCGTTATCATGCCACCGTTGCACACCTTTTACCGTTAGCATGCCACCATAGCACACCTTTTCCTGTTAGCATGCCACAGTAGCACACCTTCTCCCGTTAGCATGCCACCAGAGCACACCTTTCCCTGTTAGCATGCCACCGGAGCACAACTTTACCCGTTAGCATGCCACCGGAGCATATCTTGTATCGCTAGCATGCCACCAGAGCACACATTTTACCGAAAGGAAGCCACCAGAGCACACCTTTTAACATTAGCATGCCACCATAGCACACCTTTTCCCGTTTGCATGCCACCGTAGCGCACATCTTCTCATTAGCATGCCATTGTAGCACACTTTCTTACGTTAGCATGCGACCGGAGCATACCTTTGCGTGTTAGCATGTCACCGGAGCACACCTTTTCCCGTTAGCATGCCACCGGAGCACACCTTCTATCGTTAGCATGCCACCGGAGCACACCTTTTCAGTTTAGCATGCCACCGAAGCGCACCTCTTCTCGTTGGCATGCCACCGTAGCACACTTTCTCACATTAGCATGCCACCGGAGCACACCTTTCCATGTTAGCATGCCACCGGAGCACACCTTTTCCCGTTAGCATGACACCGGAGCACACCTTGTATCATTAGCATGCCAACGTAGCACACCTTTTACCGTTAGAATGCCAACGGAGAAAACCTCTTACCGTTAACATGCCACCGGAGCACACCTTTTACCGTTAGTGTGCCACTGGAGCACACCTTTTACCATCAGCATGCCACCAGAGCACACTTTTACCGTGAGCATGCCACAGTATTACACCTTTTTCCATTAGTATGCCGCTGTAGCACACCTTTTTCCATTAGCATGCCACCGGTGCACACCTTTTCCCGCTAACATGTCACCGGAGCACACCTTTTCCCGTTAGCATGCCCCCGGAGCACATTTTCTCCTGTTAGCATGCCACCGGAGCACGCCTTCTCCCGTTACCATGCCCTCGGAACACACCTTTCCCCGTTAGCATCCACTGGAGAACACCTTTTCCCTTTAGCATGCCACCGGAGCACACCTTTTTCCGTTATCATGCCACCATTGCCCACCTTTTACAGTTAACATGCCACTATAGCTCACCTTTTCCAGTTAGCAAGCCACCATAGCACACATTTTCCAGTTAGCATGCCACTGTTGCACACCTTTTAATGTTAGCATGCCACAGTAGCACACATTCTCCCGTTAGCATGCCACCGGAGCACACATTTCCCTGTTAGCATACCACCGGAGCACACCTTTTCCCATTAGCATGCCACCGGAGCACATCTTGTATCGTTAGCATGCCACCGGAACACACCTTTTCACGTTAGCATGCCACCGGAGCACACCTTTTCCCATTGTTGCCACCGAAGCACACCTTCTCCTGTTAGCATGCCACCGTTGCACACCTTTTCCCGCTATCATACCACCGGAGCATACCTCTTCCCGTTAGCATGCCACCGGAGAACACCTTTTACCGTTAGCATGCCTCCATTGCACACATTTTTCCGTTAGCATTCCACCGTTGCACACATTTTCCCGTTAGCATGCCACCGGAGCACACCTTTTCCCATTGTTCCCACCGGAGCACACCTTCTGCCGTTAGCATGCCACCGTTGCACACCTTTTCCCAATATCATGCCACTGGAGCATACCTATTTCCATTAGCATGACACCGGAGCACACCTTTTACCGCTAGCATGCCACTGGAGCACACCTTTTACAGTTAGCATGCCACCGGAGCACACCTTCTCCTATTAGCATTCCACCATAACATACCTTTTTCCATTGGCATGCCACCGGAGCACAGCTTTTCCCGTTAGCATGCCACCAGAGCACACCTTTTTCCGTTATCATGCCACCATTGCACACCTTTTACAGTTAGCATGCCACCATAGCTCACCTTTTCCCGTTAGCAAGCCACCATAGCACACATTTTCCAGTTAGCATGCCACTGTAGCACACCTTTTATTGTTAGCATGCCACAGTAGCACACATTCTCCCGTTAGCATGCCACCGGAGCACACCTTTCCCTGTTAGCATACCACCGGAGCACACCTTTTCCCATTAGCATGCCACCGGAGCACATCTTGTATCGTTAGCATGCCACCGGAACACACCTTTTCACGTTAGCATGCCACGGGAACACACCTTTTACCGTTAGCATGCCACCGTTGCACACCTTTTCTCGTTAGCATGCCACCGGAGCACACCTTTTCCCGTTGTTGCCAGCAAAGCACACCTTCTCCTGTTAGCATGCCACCGTTGCACACCTTTTCCCGCTATCATACCACCAGAGCATACCTCTTCCCTTTAGCATGCCACCGGAGCACACCTTTTACCGTTAGCATGCCTCCATTACACACCTTTTTCCGTTAGCATTCCACCGTTGCACTCATTTTCCCATTAGCATGCCACCGGAGCACACCTTTTCCCATTGTTCCCACCGGAGCACACCTTATGCCGTTAGCATGCCACCGTTGGACACCTTTTCCCAATATCATGCCACTGTAGCATACCTATTTCCGTGAGCAAGCCACCGGATTTCACCTTTTACCGCTAGCATGCCACTGGAGCACACCTTTTACCGTTAGCATGCCACCAGCGCACACCTTTTCCCATTACCATTCCACCGTAGCAAACCTTTTTCCATTGGCATGCCACCGGAGCACAGCTTTTCCCGTTAGCATGCCACAGGAGCACACTTTTTTCCGTTAGCATGCCACCGGAGCACAACTTTTCCCATTAGCATGCCATTGTAGCACACTTTCTTACGTTAGCATGCGACCGGAGCACACCTTTGCGTGTTAGCATGTCACCGGAGCACACCTTTTCCCGTTAGCATGCCATCGGAGCACACCTTGTATCGTTAGCATGCCACCGGAGCACACCTTTTCCCGTTAGCATGCCACCGTAGCGCACCTCTTCTCGTTAGCATGCCACCGGAGCACACCTTTCCGTGTTAGCATGCCACCGAAGCACACCTTTTCCCGTTAGCATGCCACCGGAGCACACCTTGTATCGTTAGCATGCCACCGTAGCACACCTTTTACCGTTAGAGTGCCAACAGAGAACACCTCTTACCGTTAACATGCCACCGGAGCACACCTTTCACCGTTAGTGTGACACTGGAGCACAGCTTTTACCATCAGCATGCCACCAGAGCACACCTTTACCGTGAGCATGCCACAGTATTACACCTTTTCCCATTAGTATGCCGCTGTAGCACACCTTTTACCATTAGCATGCCACCGGTGCACACCTTTTCCCGCTAGCATGTCACCGGAGCACACCTTTTCCCGTTAGCATGCAACCGGAGCACACATTTTCCCGTTAGCATGCCCCCGGAGCACATTTTCTCCAGTTAGCATGCCACCGGAGCACACCTTCTCCCGTTAGCATGCCCTCGGAACACACCTTTCCCCGTTAGCATCCACTGGAGAACACCCTTTCCCTTTAGCATGCCACCGTAGCACACCTTTTTCCGTTATCATGCCACCATTGCACACCTTTTACAGTTAGCATGTCACCATAGCTCACCTTTTCCCGTTAGCAAGCCACCATAGCACACATTTTCCCGTTAGCATGCCACTGTATCACACCTTCTATTGTTAGCATGCCACAGTAGCACACCTTCTCCCGTTAGCATGCCACCGGAGCACACCTTTCCCTGTTAGCATACCACCGGAGCACACCTTTTCCCATTAGCATTCCACCGGAGCACATCTTGTATCGTTAGCATGCTACCGGAACACACCTTTTCACGTTAGCATGCCACCGGAACACACCTTTTACCGTTAGCATGCCACCATTGCACACCTTTTCCCGTTAGCATGCCACCGTTGCACACCTTTTCCCAATATCATGCCACTGGAGCATAAGTTTTTTAGTTAGCATGCCACCGGAGCACACCTTTTACCGCTAGCATGCCACTGGAGCACACCTTTTCCCATTAGCATGCCACCAGAGCACACCTTTTCCCGTTAGCATGCCACCGGAGCACATCTTGTATCGTTAGCATGCCACCGGATCACACCTTTTACCGAAAGCAAGCCACAGGAGCACACCTTTTACTGTTAGCATGCCACCATAGCACACCTCTTCCCGTTAGCATGACACCATAGCGCACCTCTTCTAATTAGCATGCCACCGTAGCACACTTTCTCACGTTAGCATGCCACCGGAGCACACCTTTCCGTGTTTGCATGCCACCGGAGCACGCCTTTTTCCATTATCTTGCCACCGGAGCACACCTTGTATCGTTAGCATGCCACCGTAGCACACCTTTTACCGTTAGCATGCCAGCGGAGAACACCTCTTACCGTTAACATGCCATCGGAGCACACCTTTTACCATTAGTAAGCCACTGGAGCACTCCTTTTACCATCAGCATGCCACCGGAGCACACATTTTCCCGTTAGCATGCCCCCGGAGCACATTTTCTCCTGTTAGCATGCCACCGGAGCACACCTTCTCCCATTAGCATGCCACCGGAACACACCTTTCCCGGTTAGCATCCACTGGAGAACATCTTTTCCCTTTAGCATGCCACCGTAGCACACCTATTCCCGTTAGCATGCCACAGTACCACACCTTTTCCCGTTAGCATGCCACCAGAGCATACCTTTACCTTTAGCATGCCACTGGAGCACACCTTTTCCCGTTAGCATGCTACAGTAGCACACCTTCTCACGTTAGCATGCCGCCGGAGCACAACTTTCTCTGTCAGCATTCCACCGGAGTACACCTTTTCCCGTTAGCATGCCACAAGAGCACACCTTGCATCGTTAGCGTGCCACCTGAGCACACGTTTAACTGTTAGCATGCCAACGGAGAACACCTTTTACCGTTAGCATGCCGCCGGAGCACACCTTTTACCATCAGCATGCCACCGGAGCACACCTTTTTCCGTTAGCATGCCACCGGAGCACACCTTTTCCCGTTAGCATGCCACCGGAGCACACTTTTTCCCGTTAGCATGCCACCGGAGCACACCTTTACCGTTAGCATGCCACTGTAGCCCACCTTTATCCATTAGCATGCCACTGGAAGACACCTTCTCCCGTCAGCATGCCACCGGAGCACACCTTTTCGCGTTAGCATGACACTGGAGCACACCTTTACCGTTAGCATGTCACCGTAGCACACCATCTTCCCGTTAGCATGCCAGCGGAGCACACCTTTACCGTTAGCATGCCACTGTAGCACACAGTTTTCCCGTTAGCATGCCAACGGAGTTCACCTTTTCCCTTTAGCATGCCACAGTAGCACACCTTTTCCCGTTAGCATACCACCGGAGCACACCTTTTCCCGTTAGCATGCCACCGGAGCACACCTTTTCCTGTTAGCATGCCACCGTTGCACACCTTTTCCCGTTAGCATGCCACCGGAGCACACCTTTTTCCGTTATCATGCCACCGTTGCACACCTTTTACCGTTAGCATGCCACCATAGCACACCTTTTCCTGTTAGCATGCCACAGTAGCACACCTTCTCCCGTTAGCATGCCACCAGAGCACACCTTTCCCTGTTAGCATGCCACCGGAGCACAACTTTACCCGTTAGCATGCCACCGGAGCATATCTTGTATCGCTAGCATGCCACCAGAGCACACATTTTACCGAAAGGAAGCCACCAGAGCACACCTTTTAACATTAGCATGCCACCATAGCACACCTTTTCCCGTTTGCATGCCACCGTAGCGCACATCTTCTCATTAGCATGCCATTGTAGCACACTTTCTTACGTTAGCATGCGACCGGAGCATACCTTTGCGTGTTAG
>NW_027365724.1:0-96491 GCF_046119375.1 Phyllobates terribilis | reverse complement strand
TTGCAGTTCAGCAGCCTTAGCATAAGCTCTTTCCACTCGATCCTCTACATCAGATGTACCCTTTTTCTGGTTAAAAAACAGAAGAAACACATAAGTAATCTTGCATTCAAGAGCATAGAAAGGAAGTCCAAGTGTACAAATCAGCTTCAAATACAAAGGTAAGAGAAAATGTTCAAAATTAAAGATGAACCTGAATGGACACTACTTCAGTCTGCAGCTTTGAAATGCTATCAGATTTCTCTTGAACAGCTTTCTTCAGTTTTTCTATCTTCTCATCTTTGCTCTTCACAATTTTATCACTTTCTTCAAGACGTACCTCTACAGTTCAATTTACACAGGATGGGGGTTAGCAAGAGACGAAGGTGACATTAACTTAAAACCACACAATATAAGTGACATATTGTTGGAATCTGATAACCTTTTATATAGCTCTTAATAGCCAAGATAAAGCAAGGAAACAAGTAATACTCTTTAAGTCACATCCAATTGTGCAGATTTTGAAATACTATAACTCTACAATACCAAGTCTATATTTTAAATCCAGCAAGTACCAGAGATGCATACTAGCTTATGCTACAAAATAGCCTGTCATATAGGAGGAGAAATCTCTATCCCTAGAGGTTGTCACAAAAATAATCTTTTCTTTCTGAAGGGATCAAGGGAATCTCTATCTAAATCGGGTACAAAGGTTGTTTTAGGAAAGTGAGTAATTTTTTTTCTCCAGAAAAGGGTCATGTACAATTGGCATCCAGGTTATACAATAGACTGCCTCTTTTCTCAGAGATCTGAACATCAGGAAAAAAGATATCCCCATTTCTAACGCAACAGTAAGAAGAACTGAAATTCATCAACTAGGGTCCAGCTAACTGTATAAAGTTAACTATTTGTTCAACCTGTGATCTATTGTTGGTAAACCACTCAACGCTAGATAAGGCAAGAGATACAGATCTCCTCTTTTGCATTATTTTAGCAAGTTTCCTCAATCCAATCCATTACATAAAAATAAGTAATTCTGAACCCAATCATAAGTTTCAGATAGCCTAAGCATTTTCCATAATACCAAAACCAGTCAACTACTTCTACCATTGTGCAACCCCATCCTCATGCAACAAAAAAGAAAAAGAGAATGCTGAAAATTGCTACAGCAACCGATATACTCAATCAGTACATAGCAGATCGTGAAATCATCGATCTAAGACTACATAATCCAAGTAACCGACAAAAGCAGGAATTCAGATAGAAAATAGCGCATTAAAGAGACAGTGAACCTAGTTGGTGGATCTTGAACTTCAACTGGTCTAATTCGACAGCATTCGAATCAGTTCCATCTGATCGAGTCACTTCATCGACATGCACGTCCGCCTCCGCTCTAACACCACCAAAACTAGGGCAAACAAAAACACTGTGCAAAGCAACAGCGTCGCAACCTTGGCGGCCGCCATTGAAGAAGCGAAAAGCAAGGTCAAAGAATAACAAATCGACAAGACAGAAAAACCAAAGGAGAAAAGTAGCAACAGAGAGATGGAGATTGTTATCTCCGCCTCTCAATCTATAAATCTCAGATCAAATGTCGTGGAAGCCACAGTAGTTGACAATGATTTTCCAATAAATACTCCATATCACCTTCCATTTCGACCAACAAAAAGGGGAATTATTTATTTATTATTATAATTGGATTTTCGTTCTTTCTTTTTCAAATCTGAATCTGATTATTATACAAATACATGTGTGTGGAAATTGGAAAAAAAAGAAGAAGAAAAGTTTATTGACTAGTAATTTGGTAGTAGGTGGAGGAGTTGAATTTTCACAAACAAGGGAAAATGGGAAGAGAGTTGTGGGCAACAATTTAGGTGGGAAATATGTTCTTAATTCATGTATGGGTGGTAGTTAGGTTTGAAATGTGTTAGCCCATAGTTACAAAGGAAAATTGGTTGGACAAAAATCAAAATTTTAGTACGAAGCAAGACTTAGAACTTTTCAAACATGAAAATTGGTCATATTTTTAGTGTTTTTTCTATCTACCTATGGAGAGTAGGAGATTATAAACATATTTTATTGTAAATTAATAAGGTAAGATTTTATGTTAGGTGTATGGAGAAGTTTATAGACGTATTTGTCTAGTTTCCATCTGCTTTCTTTCTAATAAGGTAGAAAAAACATGTCTTATAACGGTTAATAAATGTCATTCACTTTTTTGTAACGCATAATAATTATGTCTTTTTTCCTAATAGCGGGTATATCGGACAAATACTTATGCACGAATAACTTTATGTGGTTAATGTATATGGTATGAGTTTGTGTTTCTTAAGTCAACTATTAGTATCTCCAATATTTAGTCTCCTTATTTTCGTTTCTATGTGAAAGATATACATAATACGCTACGTTATATTATATGAACATCTTTTAATAAATGACGATAGCAAGCTTAGGTAATAAATTTTTTAATATGAGAAGAAGTAAAGAATTGTCAATCCGTTCAGTTTTAAGATATTTTTCGAGAAAATAACTGTGTAACGGATTTTCTGACTATAATGATTGGCGGAGTTGTCTTGCCAATGAAATTACAACCTTCCACAATTGGCTAGGGTGAAAGCAAAACCAGGGTAACAAACAGCATAATTCAGCAGAATAATGCATTTCGAACCAGACATTGAACTAATAAGAGTAGTTACACTTGTACTAGAAAGTGCTTACCAGCAGCTACTACCAACTTCAACTTAGCTGATTTTGGAACTCTCAAATGAAAGAATACAATAACACTTCTGACATTCATAAGTACTTTTTATTGTCATTAGTCATACTTTCTTCCGTGTTGTTATACTTTCCATTGACAATCAAGATGCCACGTCATCACTGTCGTCGAAATCAGGAAAAGTGACACATTTGTAAACTTTACACTTTGTACACAATATGTATCCAACCTGCATGAAAAATAAAGTTAAAATCAGCACCAATAAAGGTTCAAAATATAATTGCAAGTTGTAAGTAATAGAGCTATTTCAGTATAGAGCAATCTCAATTAGCATTGATATTTGATTCTCCATTATGTGTAGCTTCCTTGTAAACTGCAGTAACTTAATTACCAAAAGAAAACTGCAGTTTTTACATGGTAGTAAATATGCAAGATTGAACTTTACAAATGATACACTAAAATGAGAATTTACACCTTTTTCAGCTGTCAAAAGTGTCAAGTGACAGACATATAGCCTTGTCCATACACAATGAGCTGTCAAAGAAGCATAATAAGGGCTCTTCTTAAATAAGATGTCCCCTTCATATCACACAACCTACTAATTAGGTGCAAGACTCTGATCTAACTTGCTTCTAAATCCTAAACCTACCATTAAGGTAAAGAGAAACGTCACAAACTCCTTAAACTTCCATTCTTTCGGCAGAAAGAAAACTGCAAAAATGATCTTGAACTAGTTCAATCTAAAATCCAGCAGCAGAAGAGGCACATAATAAGCCAAAGATGAAACTGCATAATACATTAGACACTATTGGATTTGCAGCAAAAACTGATCAATCTAAACCAGTGGAAATATTCAGTTATTTTCTTTCACATATGAAAAGATATGCTTACAGCGCGGCATGTTGGGCATCGACGGTATATTCTGTTGCTTTCAGA
Source organism: Phyllobates terribilis (assembly GCF_046119375.1). Taxonomy (NCBI): domain Eukaryota; kingdom Metazoa; phylum Chordata; class Amphibia; order Anura; family Dendrobatidae; genus Phyllobates; species Phyllobates terribilis. The sequence continues at coordinate 92,863 of NW_027365724.1, read as the reverse complement.
CTTGACATTGGTCTTTTGCCTTGGCAGAAATCACAGATTAGCCATCCTACTCCATCACAAGAATCACACATGATCCTTTCAGTGCCCTAGCACAAGCAAAACATCATACTAAGAACAAAAAAAAAAACAAGGATCTCAAGAACTAAATGTAGGAAACAATGAGCTATTGTTGAGCATAGGCTCATTTTTCATATCCATGTTCAATTCTGCAAATAGTTCATATCTCAACTGAGTCAATGGTGCTTCTTTCACCTGTATTTCAAGCTCCAAATGATCGAGTTCATAAAAATTCTAATTGGTGCAAATTGGAGACAAGAGATTGCCGTGACTATAAATTTTCAATTTCTGTGGATACTTCCGCCTTTCAAAATGAATTGGTCTATGATTGTTTGAACAGAATTATGATTTATTTATCAAGCATCGTTCCAATTTCAGTTTCCAAGCACAATCTAGAAACGAGAGAGAGGCAAAACAGATTCGGTACCAATTCCTGAGATTGTTGAACTTGAAGGGGAATGGTTGAGCAAAAGAGAGGCTTCAACTTGATTCCTTTCTTCATAGACGGCGACGATGGCAATCTCTGAAGCAAACTGAATTTCGCAGGAGGTAGAGAGACCGCCATTGAGGCTGCTGTAGAAGCTTTTGGCTACTCAGTTTCGCCTCCCTCCAACTCCGAACCATAGAAAATTGCAGCCATTTTGATCACTTGTCCGTTGCTATGAGATAAAGAAAACAGAATGACGAGAATAGACTCCCAAATCGCTCAAAATTACGGCATTGCCACTTTCTTCTTTCTTACACCTTTCAACTACAAATAGATCGGAGATTCGTATTACACAGAATCCGGAATCTCCAGATCTCACTCTCAGACTCAAAATTCATTCAGGTAATGCTAATAATAGATCTTTTCCATTGCTCTGCATTAGGGACTAGGATGAGATTATGAACTTATTGCACTAGTCTGATTCAAATGTGGTTTTATGAAATTAGGGCTTATATGCAAATTGGGTTTGTACATCTACTCTAGTTCAACGACACTGCATCATAGAGGATCATAGAACTTCCTACTTGAGATAACTTCAATTTGCAATTTGGTGTTTGAAAACTTTGAAGGTTGATTTGATTGTATCTAGATACTGGCTTGAATTTCTCCAGGTAGTGATTTTGAGCCCTTTTGTTATGTTTAACATGAACTAGTGTTTGATGTGCATTTGTTTCCTTACAATCAGAGATCAAGATACTATCTCTGCAAACATTCACTGATCAAGCTCAACCACTGGATATGATAAAGTGATAACTTATGGTATAATGAAACCAACTCCAATACTCATCTGCTCCTTTTTACTCCTCTCCAAACTGCACTTAATCCTATCCCTTACAAACCCAAACCCATGTGATTCATCTCCTCCAAACCCACAAAACCTCCAATCAGACAAGCTAACAGTAGTCATCAATGGCTACTCTGAGTCTCATATCCCTATTCAATTTGTCATGTTAATTTGTATCTATTGGTCATTGCATTTTTCTCATCAAACGCATCATAGTAGCTCAAATGACTTGCAAATATCATATACATTTAGATTTAGGTGTTTGAATGTGTATGTATAGTTGTTCTGCTTTTTCGTATGTTTGTGCAACAGACAAGTTTAAGTAAATCCTCTGGGTTAACATGAACTAATGTTTGATGTGCATCTGCTTCCATATGATCACAGATCTAGAAACCATCTCTGTGCAAACATTGATTGATCAAGTTCAACAACTAAATAGGAGAAACTGATAACTTATGGAAAAATGAAACCAACTCCCATACTATTTTGCTCCTTTTTATTCCTCTCCAAATTGCACTTAATCCTCTCCCTTACAAACCCATGCAATTCATCTCCTCCAAACCCACTAAACCTCCAACCAGACAAGCTAACAGTAGTCATCAATGGCTACTCTGAGTCCCGTATCCCTCTTCTTCTCTCCATAACCACAACCTACGCCGCCTCACCACTCATCTCCTCAGTCCTTATCGTATGGGGTAATCCCTCCACCTCACCCAAAACCCTCTCCAAACTCTCCCACAGCCTCTCAATCATCTACTCCGCAGGCGCAGACATTACCCTGCACCCTCAACAATCCGACAGCCTAAACCACGCGATTCCTCCCCCACACAGACCTCATCAAAACCCGAGCCGTCTTGATATGTGACGACGACGTGGAGGTAAACCTAAAATCCGTGGAGTTCGCTTTCCGTGTCTGGAGCCAAAGCCCACACCGATTGATCGGGCTCTTCGCCCGATCTCACGAACTCGATTTGCTCAACAAGACATGGATTTACACGGTCCATCCCGATAAGTACTCAATTGTTCTAACGAAGTTCATGATCTTGAGTACCACCTACCTCGGTTCATATACGTGTCTCGAGAGTTACAGTGAGGCGAGGAGCGTGGTGGATAAAATGCGTAACTGTGAGGATATTCTGATGAACTTTGTGGCGGCGGACGAGGGTGGTGCGGGGCCCGTTTTGGTGGCGGCGGAGAACGTGAGGGATTGGGGAGATGCGAGAAACGAAGGGGAAGGGTCGGTTGAGGTTGGTTTGAGTAGTGCAAAGAGGGGGAGAGGTGAACATAGGAAGAGAAGAGGAGAGTGTATAAGAGAGTTTCATAGGGTTTTGGGGAGAATGCCATTGAAGTATAGCTATGGGGAAAGTGGTTGATGAAGTGGGTGAACAGGGTTTGTGTAAGAAGATGGGGAAGTTGGTTCCTTGTGATGAGCAAGTTGAAGGATAGAGTTGTGCATTCAATTTGAGAATGATCATTGTTCATGAAACATCAGCAACAAATGATAATTGTGCATGCAAGTTGAAGGGTAGACCAAGTACATTGCTTTTGTTTACACAAATGGAAGGTGTACATTTATTCTTCACATCAACATCAGGATCGTGAATGTAGTACATGAATTCTGTACAATTATATAGACAAACTCACAATTTTCAGATGTATAGCAGGTGTGGGACTTTGTATAAAAAAAAAGCAGATCCGAACCGTGCATTTTGATTCGGTTCGGGTATGCTAATTTTTGTGAATCGTTTTTTCGGTTTGATTCTTGTGTTAAAATTGCAGGTTTCGCTCGGTTTTAAAAAAATAAACAAATAAAATCGAAATTAGATCGTAGCACTTCTCTTCTTCCTTCTTTGTTCTTCGCAAGCAACTTCTCTTCGTTCTTCGTTTTGCCCATTGTTCCTCTTCCTCCTTCCACACATCAAGCAATGCAGCTTCTCTCCCACAGCCCTTCCACTGTTCCTCCCCTGCTCGCTTCCTTACTTTTGTTCCTTACCCGCAGCCAATCACCACCCGCACCACTAGTCTCCACACTCGCACCACCAGTCATCGCTCGCAGCCACCTGCACCACCCGTCACCGCTCGTCGCTCACATGTCAAATCTTTAGGGAAAAATACTAAAGAATCTAAATTTTTAAAAAATGTGTATATGGTTAGTTTATTTAGGGATATTTTTAGTTGTTAAATTAAATAGTCTTAATCTATGTTTTAGTATTTAATCCCTCTTTCCCGTTTGTCCAAAAGGCGAATTAGGCACTAGTTTTACTCTTATATGTAATGGTAAAAAAGTTAAAGAGAAATGTGTCAAATCAACATTTAATGAAGTTGAAAGTTATGATTTATTTATTTTTAGGAGACAATTTTTAAACAACTAACAAAAAAAAAATCATTTAAGTTTACATGGATCCATTCATCAATTTCACTTATACAATCCCAAATTTAACCTTGAACTCTTCATCCACCAACAACCATTACAAACAATTCAAAGAAAACAGAGCATCCAATTTCACAACCATTAATGGCTTCAAAATATTTATTCGACTTAAATGAAGACCCAGAAATAGGACATGAGACAATATTCGACCTGACCAGAGTTCTTTTTGGGGACACAAATGAAACTTTGTTTAAGAACAACAAAGCAGAAGAAGAAGAACAAGAAGAAGAAGAAGAAGAAGAAATAGAAATTTATGAACCCAATTTGATCTGAACATTCCATTCGGGACACAAGTGTAATTTTTCGAACACAAATGCAAATCAAGACCCAAATATTCCATTTCTTACCATCAACCTAAGACAATTAGGCTCATCAGCACAAAGATGATGCAAGTCCTCAATGACCTTCTCAGTTTTACAGTAATGGGGACACTTCCAAGGAATGTAGTCCATGAAACTGCACAAAAGTTCAAGGTGTCAAAGAGAACAATTACCAGAATATTGAAGTCAATAAAGGAGCAAAATTATCCATCAATGTGGTATAATGTCAACAGAAAGTATCAAAACTGTTGTAGAAAGAGGGTACAAGTTTATCAACAATCAATACAACAAATTCATATGGGGGACTGAACATGCATTTGCGATCTAGCAAGCAAGCTCAACATATCCAAAACAAAATGTCATAGAATGGTCAAGAATGGTGTCATAAGGCCAAACACAAATGCATTGTATTCGGGACTAAGTGAAGTGCACAAAAAAACAAGAATGAAGTGGGTACTAAATGTACTCAAAGGGACACATTAGAGACCAAAATAGGGTACCACCCTATGTTTGATTTTGTGCACTTAGATGAGAAATGGTTATATATAACCAAAAAAAGCCACAGAGTTTATCTAGCACAACAAGAGAAGGGACTGAATAGATGTGCAAGTTCAAGAAAACTCATCCCAAAGGTAATATTCACAACAATAGTAGCAAGGTCAAGGTTAAATGTAAATGGAGATTGTACATTTGATGGCAAAATTGAAATATTCCAGCTAAGAGAGGATAAAAAACAGAGAAAAGGGAACAATGATCACTAAGTTAATAGAATCAGTGAATTAAAAGGTCACTGAAAAAATATTAATTGAGCAAACCATTCCAATAATTAAAGAGAAATGGCTACAAGATGGAAGACACAAAGTCATATTCATTCAACAAGATAATGCAAAGGCACTTGTGACACAAGGAGATAAAGAATGGCAAGAGATATATTGTCAAGACAATTTCACATTCATTCTTATTCAACAACCAGTTGACAACCCGGATTTTAAACATTTTAGATCAAGGTTTGTTTAGAAGTATACAATCATTAATGCATAAAAAATGCTAAAGGATATTAATGGCATACTAGCAGCAGTAAATGAGGCATTTTATGAGCTATATCCTATAACTCTTAATGATGTTTGGTATTCACTTCAATATGTCATGAATGAAATCCTAAAATGAAAGGGGACAATGATTATGACTTACCACATGTAAACAAGAAGAAGTTGAGAAAATAAGGCAATCTACCCATAGAAGTAAAAGCACCAAATTGGACAGTAAGACAAGCATGGAATATTATTCATGGAGATGCACAAGTTGAGGAACAAACATAAACACAAGGAGCTACACAAGAAGATACACAAGCATGGGAAGATAATGAAGGAACAAACAACACTGAAGAGCAAGTGAACGAAGATGAGAAATTCATCTAAGATTATTCACTATGTTTTATGTTTACTAGGATATTGCCTATATTTTTGTCTTAATTATGTGATGTTATCAAGTTTACTAATGTGGTTCTAAGTCAAGTTTAATGTGGAATTTGTAACACTATAGTTACTCAAACAACTTTAATGTAAATGAAAACAAAAGACGGATAGATAGTCAATTTAATCCAACTAAATATTCACAAAACACATGATCAACAAACAATATAGAGGACACTTAAACCTAAGTCACAAAACAAGCATATGAAAAACTAACTAACCTAAATACATAATGTAGGATCGAGTTTCTTCGGCTCGCTTAAATTTTTTAAGATGTAAACAATGAAAACACAAGCGAGCTAGTCTAGTCTCAAAGATTAACTCTAATAGCTAGTAAGCTAAAGAGTTAGTAGTGAAGAATAGAGATTAACTACAATATTAAGCTTCGTAAAAGGATTTAAGAAGCTCAACTCATGCAAATATTTTTACAAGGTGAGAACCCTAAGCTTCTATCAAGCTCAGGATAAAACTCACCACTAAACTTATTATTAATCAAGAGAATTTACACACTTAAGCTACTCCTAGCTCAAAGTAATTCTCTCTCACAATACAAGTATGCGTTCAACTAATACAAGTAATATTTATCTATCAAGATCTTAAGTGATTTAGACACTAGCTCTCTTCATGACGACTTAAGCACAATAAAGCTTTCTCTTTAGCCTTCTCTCTGACTTAATCGCTTTAGCTCTCTAAGCTTGTGAAGCTCTAAACTCTTGTGCATCTCAATAAACTCGTGCCTAACATCACTCCTATGCACGCCTTATAAAGTAATTCTAACTTAATACACTGAAGCTAGCAGTTCTATATCTTGCGGCAATGAAGAACACCACCTCAGCGATCCGTGTGATCATTTTTGCTCCTAGAAATGCATCAACGACCTCCATCGCTTTGTTCTTCTTCGCTTTATCTTCTCAGCTCATCCACGTCAGTAATCCTCACCTTCAGCGCCTCTGATTTGTCCAGCTTGGCGATCCCTGTCCATCCACTAACCAAAAGTAGAAATCCTAGCAAACTCCATGTTGTTTACATTTCCCTTAAGTTGTAGATTCAACGACCACCCCTTCACTTGACCAAATCTTCTAGCGCTTGTGTAGGATTCCGCACATAGACTCTCGATGTTCGCTCTATTACTTGTATCTTCTCTCTTTTCTCTGAAGCGTGATCCACTAGCTTTACAGCGACTCTCGCTCGCTTAAAGCTAGTCCTTCCGACTTCTTACTTCTTCTATGTAAGTCTTATTCTGTCTTGGTGAGATTCAGGTTTCCCCTCTAGACCTTAAGCTAGTCTCCTCGTGGACTCAGCTAGTCCACTTGTGTCAAAGCTACTCTCATAAATCCTCAAGTTATAGCTGATTAGATTAGAAGACACAAAGGACATCAAATACTTGGATTTTTTTATCATCAAAACAAGCAAAACGTCTGAGCTAGCTAGTTACACGCTCTAGCTCAAACCAACAATTTCGCCCTTTTTGATGATGACAAACCCTTAAATAATTAAACTCATAAAATTTCATAGCATACTCAGTTAAGCTATAGATATGCAATAAAGCTTAATCAAGTACTTTTAGATGTAACAAATAAGTCCTTGATAAAAACACTTAGCGAGTATACCTTTGTTCCCTCTTAGACCAAGCCGATCTAAAATCTTGCCCCTTAGTTGTATAAGGTATGTACCTGTTTACTTTCCCCTTTTGACATCACCGAAAAAATGCAAGTATAACTCATGCAAAGGGAACTAAAGTGAAAAGTTATATCAAGATAACTCATTAATCATCCTTAGAAAGTCAATAAGCACAGAAATATTCAAAGTGTAACCAAGCGTAAAGCATATGATTATAGAAACCAAAAGAATACTTTATATAGCAAGAAAATCATACACTTTTCATAGCAGAAGTTCCTAGGATTACTAGCTAGTCTTAGCAAGTAAAATGAGAAACAAAAGGCCCACAGAAACACACGCTTAAAACCCTAGACATCACGCTTGTCGAGTGAGAGCAACTAAATTGCGCATGATTACAATCATCTCATCTTGACTAGCTGTCATGATCTCTAGTTGTGTAGTAATCTCTGATAATTTCTTCTCCAAAGTGGAACACTGAGCTTGTAAAGCAAAAATGATGCGCTCTGAGTCAAGAGACTCACTGGCAGCTGGTAGACGCACTTCCCTAGACTATGAGCGAGATGAGCTGGCAACTGGTGTAGAGACCTTTGCATGAACTAGCTTAGCAACTAGCTCAGAAACTTTCTCAATAGTCAGCACATCGTCAAATGAAGTCTCATGGGTAGGCTTGTACAATCCCTAAGCTTTCAGCATACGAGCAATAATATGAGGGAAAGGGAGAGGTGATCCATGGTGAGCGCGACTAACTACCATGTGCTAAAACATTATCTGAGCAGTCTTGATTAGTTGTCCACTCAAACACTCAGCCATTATGCAACAATCATAGATTGTTACTAGATCTAGATAGGTGCTCCTCAGAGTGATATATTTGACGATGAAATAGTGAAGAAGGTGCTTGGATGAGAAAGATGATCAGTCTTCATCACAACAGACACGTTCTTCCCAAACACTGCCTCCTTAACAACTTTGGATTTTGCATGCTAGTTCTTCTTGTATAAGCGACCAAAGCCTACAAGAGATCCATCGGACCCTGGTCATATCACCTTTGCCAGGTCTATTACCTTAAAACTCTTGTTGTTGTCATTAATACACTGAAAATTGCAAGAGGCATTATCACCTGAAGAAGAGTTGCAACTGAAACGGGCATAGAACTGCCTAACGAGCTCCATATTTTCCTTGATAACCTTTGTCTCAAGCATGTCTCAGTTTTGCATCTTGATCAAGTACGTGAAGCACTCAGAGTTGGAAGCGACTTCGATACAGTTAAGGATGTCCGGCAAGACAATGACCGGAAAAAAATATCGTGTTCCGCAATACATGTGGGATGTGGGTAACGGTGGAAACTCTGGCTTCACAGCGGGACTTTATTTCTTCTGTTTCTTTCCTTTTGGCGGTTTTTCTGTCTTCGCTACTACCGTTGTCGATAACTCAGTCTCATCTCCTTATTCTTCTGAGATCAGGTCCTCCTCCTCTATCAGCTTGCATTTTCTCGTAGCCTTAGATGCGCTCTTAGCATCCTTGATAAGTTGATGTTGAACTGGGGCAAACACCTCATCTGCTTTGTCGGTGAATGAAGCGGCTAGCATGTTAGAGTGAGGGGGAGAGGTAAGTTGGAGATGTTTACCTGAAGTAGACTTAGTTGGTGTTGTAAATAACTCTGTTTTGACAGCAGCTGGATCTGTAAGCACTTTAGAGACTGAAGCGGCGACTGGATCCTCCATGGAGACATCCTTTTTACCTTCTTCAACAGTTGGAACCACGGTGAGGTTAGTAATACTTACTTCAAGATTCGCCGGAGTGTCAGGTGTTTTGGACGATGTGGAAACCGTTGCTAAAGTTTTAGGCGTTGTCGGAGGGATCAATTTTTGAGTTGGAAGCCTTTAAAGCCTATGTTACACAAATTGACATTTCCCTTAAGATGTAGATTCAACGACCACCCCTTCACTTGACCAAATCTTCTAGCGCTTGTGTAGGATTCCGCACGTAGACTCTCGATGTTCGCTCTATTTCTTGTATCTTCTCTCTTTTCTCTGAAGCGTGATCCACTAGCTTTACAGCGACTCTCGCTCGCTTAAAGCTAGTCCTTCCGACTTCTTAATTCTTCTCTGTAAGTCTTATTCTGTCTTGGTGAGATTCAGGTTTCCCCTCTAGACCTTAAGCTAGTCTCCTCGTGGACTCAGCTAGTCCACTTGTGTCAAAGCTACTCTCATAACTCCTCAAGCTATAGCTGATTAGCTTAGAAGACACAAAGGACATCAAATACTTGGTTTTTTTATCATCAAAACAAGCAAAACGTCTGAGCTAGCTAGTTACACACTCTAGCTCAAGCCAACAATTTCGCCCTTTTTGATGATGACAAACCCTTAAATATTTGAACTCATAAAATTTCATAGCATACTCAGTTAAGCTATAGATATGCAATAAAGCTTAATCAAGTACTTTTAGATGTAACAAATAAGTCCTTGATAAAAACACTTAGCGAGTATACCTTTGTTCCCTCTTAGACCAAGCCGATCTAAAATCTTGCCCCTTAGTTGTATAAGGTATGTACCTGTTTACTTTCCCCTTTTGACATCACCGAAAAAATGCAAGTATAACTCATGCAAAGGGAACTAAAGTGAAAAGTTATATCAAGATAACTCATTAATCATCCTTAGAAAGTCAATAAGCACAGAAATATTCAAAGTGTAACCAAGCGTAAAGCACATGATTATAGAAACCAAAAGAATACTTTATATAGCAAGAAAATCTTACACTTTTCATAGCAGAAGTTCCTAGGATTACTAGCTAGTCTTAGCAAGTAAAATGAGAAACAAAAGGCCCACAGAAACACACGCTTAAAATCCTAGACATCACGCTTGTCGAGTGAGAGCAACTAAATTGCGCATGATTACAATCATCTCATCTTGACTAGCTGTCATGATCTCTAGTTGTGTAGTAATCTCTGATAATTTCTTCTCCAAAGTGGAACACTGAGCTTGTAAAGCAAAAATGATGCGCTCTGAGTCAAGAGACTCACTGGCAGCTGGTAGACGCACTTCCCTAGACTATGAGCGAGATGAGCTGGTAGCTGGTGTAGAGACCTTTGCATGAACTAGCTTAGCAACTAGCTCAGAAACTTTCTCAATAGTCAGCACATCGTCAAATGAAGTCTCATGGGTAGGCTTGTACAATCCCTAAGCTTTCAGCATACGAGCAATAATATGAGGGAAAGGGAGAGGTGATCCATGGTGAGCGCGACTAACTACCATGTGCTAAAACATTATCTGAGCAGTCTTGATTAGTTGTCCACTCAAACACTCAGCCATTATGCAATAGTCATAGATTGTTACTAGATCTAGATAGGTGCTCCTCAGAGTGATATTTTTGACGATGAAATAGTGAAGAAGGTGCTTGGATGAGAAAGATGATCAGTCTTCATCACAACAGATACGTTCTTCCCAAACACTGCCTCCTTAACAACTTTGGATTTTGCATGCTAGCTCTTCTTGTATAAGCGACCAAAGCCTACAAGAGATCCATCGGACCCGGGTCATATCACCTTTGCCAGGTCTATTACCTTAAAACTCTTGTTGTCATCATTAATACACTGAAAATTGCAAGAGGCATTATCACCTGAAGAAGAGTTGCAACTGAAACGGACATAGAACTGCCTAACGAGCTCCATATTTTCCTTGATAACCTTTGTCTCAAGCTTGTCTCAGTTTTGCATCTTGATCAAGTACGTGAAGCACTCAGAGTTGGAAGCGACTTCGATACAGTTAAGGATGTCCGGCAAGACAATGACCGGAAAAAAAATATCGTGTTCCGCAATACATGTGGGATGTGGGTAACGGTGGAAACTCTGGCTTCACAGCGGGACTTTATTTCTTCTGTTTCTTTCCTTTTGGCGGTTTTTCTATCTTCACTACTACCGTTGTCGATAACTCAGTCTCATCTCCTTATTCTTCTGAGATCAGGTCCTCCTCCTCTATCAGCTTGCATTTTCTCGTAGCCTTAGATGCGCTCTTAGCATCCTTGATAAGTTGATGCTGAACTGGGGCAAACACCTCATCTTCTTTGTCGGTGAATGAAGCGGCTAGCATGTTAGAGTGAGGGGGAGAGGTAAGTTGGAGATGTTTACCTGAAGTAGACTTAGTTGGTGTTGTAAATAACTCTGTTTTGACAGCAGCTGGATCTGTAAGCACTTTAGAGACTGAAGCGGCGACTGGATCCTCCATGGAGACATCCTTTTTACCTTCTTCAACAGTTGGAACCACGGTGAGGTTAGTAATACTTACTTCAAGATTCGCCGGAGTATCAGGTGTTTTGGACGATGTGGAAACCGTCGCTAAAGTTTTAGGCGTTGTCGGAGGGATCACTTTTTGAGTTGGAAGCCTTTAAAGCCTATGTTACGCAAATTGACATTTCCCTTAAGCTGTAGATTCAACGACTACCCCTTCACTTGACCAAATCTTCTAGCGCTTGTGTAGGATTCCGCACGTAGACTCTCGATGTTCGCTCTATTACTTGTATCTTCTCTCTTTTCTCTGAAGCGTGATCCACTAGATTTACAGCGACTCTCGCTCGCTTAAAGATAGTCCTTCCGACTTCTTAATTCTTCTCTGTAAGTCTTATTCTGTCTTGGTGAGATTCAGGTTTCCCCTCTAGACCTTATGCTAGTCTCCTCGTGGACTCAGCTAGTCCACTTGTGTCAAAGCTACTCTCATAACTCCTCAAGCTATAGCTGATTAGCTTAGAAGACACAAAGGACATCAAATACTTGGGTTTTTTTTATCATCAAAACAAGCAAAACGTCTGAGCTAGCTAGTTACACACTCTAGCTCAAACCAACAATTTCGCCCTTTTTAATGATGACAAACCCTTAAATAATTAAACTCATAAAATTTCATAGCATACTCAGTTAAGCTATAGATATGCAATAAAGCTTAATCAAGTACTTTTAGATGTAACAAATAAGTCCTTGATAAAAACACTTAGCGAGTATACCTTATTTCCCTCTTAGACCAAGCCGATCTAAAATCTTCCCCCTTAGTTGTATAAGGTATGTACCTGTTTACTTTTCCCTTTTGACATCACCGAAAAAATGCAAGTATAACTCATGCAAAGGGAACTAAAGTGAAAAGTTATATCAAGATAACTCATTAATCATCCTTAGAAAGTCAATAAGCACATAAATATTCAAAGTGTAACCAAGCGTAAAGCACATGATTATAGAAACCAAAAGAATACTTTATATAGCAAGAAAATCTTACACTTTTCATAGCAGAAGTTCCTAGGATTACTAGCTAGTCTTAGCAAGTAAAATGAGAAACAAAAGGCCCACAGAAACACACGCTTAAAACCCTAGACATCACGCTTGTCGAGTGAGAGCAACTAAATTGCGCATGATTACAATCATCTCATCTTGACTAGCTGTCATGATCTCTAGTTGTGTAGTAATCTCTGATAATTTCTTCTCCAAAGTGGAACACTGAGCTTGTAAAGAAAAAATGATGCGCTCTGAGTCAAGAGACTCACTGGCAGCTGGTAGACGCACTTCCCTAGACTATGAGCGAGATGAGCTGGCAGCTGGTAGACGCACTTCCCTAGACTATGAGCGAGATGAGCTGGCAGCTGGTGTAGAGACCTTTGCATGAACTAGCTCAGAAACTTTCTCAATAGTCAGCACATCGTCAAATGAAGTCTCATGGGTAGGCTTGTACAATCCCTAAGCTTTCAGCATACGAGCAATAATATGAGGGAAAGGGAGAGGTGATCCATGGTGAGCGCGACTAACTACCATGTGCTAAAACATTATCTGAGCAGTCTTGATTAGTTGTCCACTCAAACACTCAGCCATTATGCAACAGTCATAGATTGTTACTAGATCTAGATAGGTGCTCCTCAGAGTGATATATTTGACGATGAAATAGTGAAGAAGGTGCTTGGATGAGAAAGATGATCAGTCTTCATCACAACAGACACGTTCTTCCCAAACACTGCCTCCTTAACAACTTTGGATTTTGCATGCTAGTTCTTCTTGTATAAGCGACCAAAGCCTACAAGAGATCCATCGGACCCGGGTCATATCACCTTTGCCAGGTCTATTACCTTAAAACTCTTGTTGTCATCATTAATACACTGAAAATTGCAAGAGGCATTATCACCTGAAGAAGAGTTGCAACTGAAACGGGCATAGAACTGCCTAACGAGCTCCATATTTTCCTTGATAACCTTTGTCTCAAGCTTGTCTCAGTTTTGCATCTTGATCAAGTACGTGAAGCACTCAGAGTTGGAAGCGACTTCGATACAGTTAAGGATGTCCGGCAAGACAATGACCGGAAAAAAAATATCGTGTTCCGCAATACATGTGGGATGTGGGTAACGGTGGAAACTCTGGCTTCACAGCGGGACTTTATTTCTTCTGTTTCTTTCCTTTTGGCGGTTTTTCTATCTTCACTACTACCGTTGTCGATAACTCAGTCTCATCTCCTTATTCTTCTGAGATCAGGTCCTCCTCCTCTATCAGCTTGCATTTTCTCGTAGCCTTAGATGCGCTCTTAGCATCCTTGATAAGTTGATGCTGAACTGGGGCAAACACCTCATCTGCTTTGTCGGTGAATGAAGCGGCTAGCATGTTAGAGTGAGGGGGAGAGGTAAGTTGGAGATGTTTACCTGAAGTAGACTTAGTTGGTGTTGTAAATAACTCTGTTTTGACAGCAGCTGGATCTGTAAGCACTTTAGAGACTGAAGCGGCGACTGGATCCTCCATGGAGACATCCTTTTTACCTTCTTCAACAGTTGGAACCACGGTGCGGTTAGTAATACTTACTTCAAGATTCGCCGGAGTGTCAGGTGTTTTGGACGATGTGGAAACCGTCGCTAAAGTTTTAAGCGTTGTCGGAGGGATCACTTTCTGAGTTGGAAGCCTTTAAAGCCTATGTTACGCAAATTGATGAAGGTTTGACTCATGAGATGCGCAAAACTCTTCAAAGAGCTCTTCCTTGGCTGGCATGCGAATAGGGATTTTGTCAGCCATTTTAGATTTTGAGGTGCTTTGTGTTTTTAAGGTTTGGGAGTTGGGGATTTTTTAGATGGAGTGTAGGGAGGGTAATATCAAAGTTTATGGAAAATATAGATAGGGAGATATGGAATTGACACGGTAAAGTCTGGAGTGAATGCATACCCGTGTATTTATTGTGTAGCTTAATCTTCCTCTGTAAGTTTCCACCGCTAAACCAACGGTTATAACCTCTCAACGACTAGATCTGCAAATCTTTGTAACAACTACATTCAAAAACCCTTTTTTGAAGATTCTCTTTAACGACTACAAGGTCTCTCTGCAAATGATGCGTTGTAACAACTAGTAGTGATGCGCTTCAATGGCTAGGTGTGGCTTTGTTGGATCTAATTAGAGCTAGATCACTGAGCCATATAGATTTTCCGAATCTATTTAGACTAGATCACAGAGCTACATGTTTATACCATTACTTTATCGAGCCGCACAAATAACCTTCTGCCTTAAGCAAACTTCACCATTAAGCAACACTCTGAAGTAGCTTAACCCAAAAACACCACAGACTGCCTTCCCAACTACTCTCACATAAGCGCTTGATCATGCTAGGAGTATAAAGCGTGTGATATATGTACCAATTGTAACCAATTAAGCATACAAGATTAACAGGAAATGCACATTTCATATGAAGGGACATAACACACTCACACTCGGCATATAAGAATACATAGTATGTCCATATAAAGAGGTAGCTGGCTTTTTGACACAAAAATGAATACTTCCTATTTGTATAGTTTATCAAGGGACTTAAGAAGCGTTAAATTTAAGTTAGGCAAGGGGACACTGTAGGAATGGATCATTTCTTTAGGCTTGTAATATGGCAAGAAGACGATCACCATTCTCTATTTGTGGCACAAGAAGAGCATGCAGTGGGTCATGACTATAAGCAATATCTTTAACACAATATACTACTTTATCTAGATTGGCTTTTGAAATAGATAATGCATGAAAAGCAAGCAAGCAAGAAGCACAATCAAACTAAAGTTTCCAATGTAGATTAACCTGCTAATTCATAGTCAAAGTTGGGAGAAACTTACAACGCATATCTTGCTTCAGCTAATGAAGAGATAGAAAACCAGACTGAAGCCTAAGGCTTAGAAAGATATCCATGCAAAGCGCCTTAGAGAGATATGTTGTTGTTTTGATCTTCTGAGAGTACAAGATATAGTTCAGTGATACGAGTAGAGACTCGCTTGGATGCTCCAGAGACTCGCTTGAATATATCTGAGTCTCTCTTGAAAGAATATATGTAGCTTTACCACATATGAGACTCGTTTGAACGAAGCGATACTTGACTCACATAGACGTACACCTCTTATTAGATAAAAATGAAAGAGATGTGTGTTTGACGGTTGAAGCATGCTTGATTTCCTTCGTTTCAGTCCTGAAGGAGATGAATCTCCTCCCCTAGTGTGAAACAAGAGTAGATTGTAGATTTGACGATGTAGCTCCTACTCTGCATTTCAACCTGCAATAAAAATCAAGCTTTTGGTGTCCAAAGAAGTGATGGCTTCGAAGGCACATTAACACTAGCTATTCCTGAGCTGGAAGGTAGAACATTCATCAACACATCTCTAGGAGTAGACTCACAATAGATATCATCGTTCAGATCAAGCACTTAGTGAGGTTCACCTTTGGAAGGCATACCTCGTTGTGCTTTAGTTTGTTTGTTCGTGGCTTTTGAGGGCCTTATACGTACAAAATTGGTTGTAGACGATCCGCTCTGGTCAAGCTTGTCTTCAACGAGATTCGCTTGATTGAGCTTTCCCTTCCTAGATTTATCCATAAGCGGCTTATAGGGCTTTTCCTTAAGTGCAATTAGGTGCTTACACTAATGCCTAGAGTGACCATTGTTTCCACATAAAGTACAATAATGGTTGTATCCTACATAACCATACTTGCCTTTTCCAGGGCAAAATGGTTCTCTTCGTGTAAAGCTAGTGGGCTGAGTGTTTGGATGAGATTACACTTGTTTGATATACATTTTATGAGAATTCTCTCCATGAAACCATTATTTGTCATTGCTTGGTCCTTCTTCAAGAACTTTCACTTTGCTTTGTAAGTAGTGATTCTCAGCTTTCTATGAGTGAAGTTCTTTATCTAGCTTGATTAATTTATCATGTAGCTCGCTAGATAAAGAGAGACTTGAATCGGATGAATCAGGATTGGTGAAGTCCAAACCTAGTCGTGCTTTCACAAAAACTATTTGGTTGACAGTTTTTGCTTCAACATTCACATCTAGATCATCTAGCTTGGTTAGGATTTCATCAAGCACACTCGCTACAATTGAGTCTTTTCTTTGGGATGAAGCTATACCTTTGCCTTTACAAAGCTCACAAAATTTGGTAAGAAGGGTGGGTTTTGTAGACAATTGTTTAGTTAGCTCAACTGTTTATTCCCTTAGATTATCAAGCTCTTCTTACTGAGCTCTCACTTTAGCACCAAGAGCCTTATGATCTAAGACCAATTAATTTAAAATCTCAACAAGGTTTCACTTTGGAAGAAATTCAAAATCAGGAGAGCTTACCTCAATGTTCTCATCTGTTTCGGAGTCTTCGGCGGCTACTAAGCACAGTTCTTGTGCTTCTCCACAATCTAGCTCATTGTCCGAATCACCCCATAAAGTGACAAAGGCTTTTCTCGGTGGTGTTTTAGATACACTTGGATCCACCTTAGCCCTTGTGCAAGCTTTGGTCATGTGTCCTTTACCTTGGCAGTTGTAGCATATGACATCTTTGAGGTCACTTGGCTTGTATTCACCTTGTTGAAAGTCACCTTGTCTCTTAAAGTACTTCTTGACGAGTTTAGTTCATCATCGCAACATCACGATATTCTTCATGGTCATATTCGTCATTGTCTTCCATCTTTTGAAGTAATCGGGTGAGTTTGAGCGCCATTCCCTTGGATTCCTTAGGTGCTAGGGACTCTTTTTGGCCTTCACTTTCCTACACTCGAAATTTTCCAGCTAGCACATATACAAGAAGCTCATTTGTTTCTTTAGTCATTAGCATTATCCTCTTATTAGTATCAAATTTATCATTTATCTCATGTATGAAAGCTAGTGAGAGTTTCCAGGAGTCTACCTTAAGTCTAGCTAATGACATTTTATCGCATAATACTTGGAATCTCGAATGATAATCTGATATAGACTCTCTTTCACCCATTTTGAAAGTGGAAATCCCTTTGGATCTCGAACTTGTGATTGGTCTTCATGTTTTCACTGCCTGAGTGCATATCTATAATCGCTTATTGCTTTCCACATAAGCTTTGCGGTTGGCAGGAACATGATCTTGTCTATGTCTTTTCTAGAGAGAGCATTCAATATGAGTTGCTTGGCCTTTGCATTTTTCTTTACCAATGCATATTCGGTTGGCCCCATTTGTAAGTGTCTGTTTCGGCTATGAGCTTGTCTTCTCCTCTCTTAATAATCCTCCAACAATGATAATCCATTTGTTGGATGTAGTTCTTCATCATGGTTAGCCACCATTCTAGTTCAACCTCAGATAAGATATGAGGATTAGATAATGAGATCCTTAGGTTAAAAGTATGTTTATCGTTGCCGATGATTCGGAATATAGAGAGATTAAGAATCAATGCAAGAGTGACCTTAACTCTGATACCAATTGTACGATCGAGTTTCTTCAGCTCACTCAAAGGGTTTAAAGATGTAAACAATGAAAACACAAGTGAGCTAGTCTAATTCCAGAGATTAACTCTAATAGCTAGTAAGGTAAAGAGTTAGTAGTGTGGAATAGAGATTAACTACAATATTAAGCTTAGTAAAATGATTTAAGAAGCTCGGATCATGCAAAGACTTTTCCAAGGTGAGAACCCTTAGCTTCTATCAAGCTCGGGATAAAACTCGCCACTAGACTTATATTAATCAAGGGCAGTTACACACTTAAGCTACTCCTAGCTCAAAGTAATTCTTTCTCAGAATACAAGTTGCATTCAACTCATACAAGTAATATCTCTCTATCAAGCACCTATGTGATTTATACACCAACTCTCTTCACAACGACTTAAGCACAATATAGCTTTCTCTCTAGCCTTCTCTCTGACTTAATTGTTTTAGCTCTCTAAGCTTTTGAAGCTCTAAACTCTTGTTCATCTCAATAAACTCGTGCCTAACATCAGCCCTATGCACGCCTTATATAGTAATTCTAACTTACTATCCTGAAGCTAGCAATTCTATATCTTGTGACAATGAAGAACGCCACCTCAGCGATCCGTGTGATCATTTCGCTCCTGGAAATGCATCAACGGCCTCCATCGCTTTGTGCTTCTTTGCTTGATATTCTCAGCTCATCCACATTGGCAATTCTCACCTTCAACACGTCTCTGATTTGTCCAACTTGGCGATCCTTGTCCATCCACTAACCAAAAGTAGAAATCCTAAAAAGCTCCATGTTGTTTCCATTTCCCTTAAGTTGTAGCTTCAATGACCTTCCTTTCTAATGCGGGAGCCTCCTAGTCCTCATGAGATTGAAGATTAAATAAGAAGTCGATGTAGATGAAGATGAAGATGGTTGGATTGTTGGCTGCAGATTTTATGTGTTTTTTCTAAGTGTTATAAGTGTGTTTGTTTGGATCCGGTTCATCTTGTTTTAGAACCGGTTCACTTGCTTTATTTCCCTTGGTTTAGGAGTTAGTTTTTAATTCATTGAACCAATTCGGTTCACCTTGATGGCCAGCCATTTTGTCTATTTAAAGGCCATTAGTCATTTGGTATTAGCTACTTTTAAGGTGAACGAAAAACAACCTTTGTTGCAACCCTTTTAGACGTCATTCCTTTCATCTTTTCAATGTAGATTTGGAAAGGTGAATTGTATTGGTTTGGGTGTGATATGGCTCTTGTTTTGTATGAATGGGTTCTCTTTCATTTGATATGGTTCTTGTTCAATTGGGATCATCGAGTTACATCATTTAATTTGATGTGGTTTTTGTTCAATTGGGATCATTGGGTAGCATTATTGAATGCTTGGGTTCTTCATCAATTCTAACCATCAACTATAGATGAGAGGGTTATGTTCTAATAGTTTTGGTTCTTGATCATCTAGATCAATGGGTTGGATTATGATGCATATTTTGTTTGTCTCCTATCTTTTCCTTTTGTTGTTGTTATTTCATTGAGTATTTGAGTCAGTTTGAGAGTCTAAACACATGAAACACATTCGGTTCCGCAGCTTGAGTTTCATCATCATTCAAATCATCGATTGAAGGTCGTTGGTGTCTAGATCGGGCGCATCGGGGTTCATTCCCATATCAATTTGGTATCAGATCCATTTGCCACCAACCACCACCGGAGAGGAGTCCAAAACCACCATAGAAGTGTTGGAGGTGAGCTATGACCGTCAAGGAGCCAGGCAAAATTTCCTCCAGAAACTGTAGCTTGACTTCAGAAGCTTAGTTCTCCCTCGTCCGAAATCGGAATCGAGTGATTTCAAGTTCCAGAGGTAGATCAAAGAGTCTAGTTTTCTTTCCTAACATTTAAGGAATTTCTATTGAGTGGTCTGTGAATTATAGCGTTCTTACTGAAGGTACAAATCCGACATCAATTACACACAAAAAAAAACGTTCTTGCCCTTTAATTTTGGCCTTTATTTTGCATTTAAAATTCAAAGAAATTCCAGTAATAAATCAGTCAAAGAAAACATTCCATAATTAAGGGGTATCAGTTAAATCCAACCAATAAATACCCATTCAAATCAGTCAAAGGAGTTACAAGAATGGCGGAAACGGTTACTATTCTCCAAAAATTGTAGCCTGACTTAAGAAGGTTGGTTCTCTTTCGTTTTAACTCAGAATTGAGTGATTTAAAGTCTCAGATATACATCAGGGAGTCTTGTTTCACTCCTCCAAAGTTGAGAAGTTTCTATTGAGGGATTCTCGAGTTACCTCTCTTTTATTGAGGGTACGCAGTTAGTGTACGAGATCAATGGAGAATACTGAGAAGCTAGTGTACTGGATCTAACTACATATGAACCGGGAGATGACTTCTTCTAGATTCGAGGACAAATATCTTTCAAGAAAGGGAGAATGATGCGGGAGCCTCCGAGTCCTCATGAGATTGAAAATTAAAGAAGAAGTCGATGTAGATGAAGATGTTGGATTGTTGGTTGCTGATTTTATATGTTTTTTTAAGTGTTATAAGTGTGTTTGTTTGGATCCGGTTTATCTAGTTTTAGAATTGGTTCACTTGCTTTATTTTCCTTGGTTTAGGAGTTAGTTTTCAATTCATTGAACCGGTTCGGTTCACCTTGTTGGCCAGCCATTTTGGCTATTTAAAGGCCATTAGTCATTTGGTATTAGCTACGTTTCAGATAAATGAAAAACAACCTTTGTTGCAACCCTTTTAGACGTCATTCCTTTCATCTTTTCAATGTAGATTTGGAAAGGTGAATTGTATCGGTTTGGGTGTGATATGCCTCTTGTTTTGTATGAATGGGTTCTCTTTCATTTGATGTGGTTCTTGTTCAGTTTGGATCATTAGGTAGCATCATTGAATACTTGGGTCCTTGTTCAATTGGGATCATTGGGTAGCATCATTGAATGCTTGGGTTCTTCATCAATTCTAACCATCAACTATAAATGAGAGTGTTATAATCTAATGGTTTCGGTTCTTTATTATCTAGATCAATGGGTTGGATCATGATGCATACTTTGTTCGTCTCATATCTTTCTCTTTTGTTGTTGTTATTTCATTGAGTATTTGAGTCAGTGTGAGAGTCTAAACACGTGAAACACATTCGGTTCCGCAGCTTGAGTTTCATCATCATTCAAATCATTGATTGAAGGTCGTTGGTGTCCAGATCGGGCTCATCAGGGTTCATTCCCGTATCACCTTCACTTGACCAAATCTTCTATGCGCTTGTGCAGGATTCCACCCGTAGACTCTCGATGTTCTCTCTATTACTTGTATCTTCTCTCTGAAGCGTGATCCACTAGCTTTACAACAACTCTCGCTCACTTAAAGCTAGTCCTTCCGACTTCTTATTTCTTCTCTGCAAGTCTTATTCTGCCATGACGAGATTCAACTTTTCCCGCTAGACCTTAAGCTAGTCTCCTCGTGGACTCAGTTAGTCCAATTCTGTCAAAGCTACTCTCAGAACTCCTTGAGCTATAACTGATTAGCTTAGAAGACACAAAGGACGTCAAATACTTAGGTTTGTTATCATCAAAACAAGTGGAACGTCTGAGCTAGCTAGTTACACACTCTAGCTCAAACCAACACAAAGCAAACATGAACAACTAACTAACCTAAGACATAAAACAAACATGAACAACTAACTAACATAAGACACAAACATAAACATAAACAACTAACTAACCTAAGACACAAAGTAAACATGAACAACTAACTAACCTAAGACACAAAACAAAACTTGAACAATTAACTAACCTAAGACACAAAAAATTGTAAGAAATTGTTCTCAGGTGTCCCTAATGACCTCATTGAAACAAGTCTAATCATTGTATTCTCAAACACATAAGTCATCCAAAGTGACAATCACTGGTTGCTTATGGAAATGATAATGCATCGAAATGTACTACAAACTTGATTCTCAGCAAATGAGATTTCATCATAGAACAAAAATAAAAAATTCTCAGATGTCCCCAAACCTTCATTTAAACAGCCCATGATAAACGTATAACCTATCAACATATGTCGTCCAGAGTCATTAGATGACTGGTTATAATGTGAAGGTACAACATTGAACATTGTGTCGAGAGGTTGTTATCTGTAAACAAGGCATCATCATAGAATTTCCCTAAGGCTAACAATCAAGCATAGTATCAAGTACAAAGGGACAGATGTCAAATCAAACAACCTTATGCAAAACATACTCACAATCAGATTCTATACTATACTTAGCCATCCAAAGTCATAATTTGACTGGTTGCTGATGTAAGTGCAGAAACCGAATAAGCCAATAGCATATCCTACACATAAACATTAGCCATCAAAGTCATGATTTGATTGGTTTCTTAATGCAAGTATAGAATATGTCCCCTAGAAAACAACCACTTGTAGAACAAGCACACTTAGACACAAAAGTTTGTACTAGAAGACCAGTAGGCACAAGAATTTGTACCACACCAGTAGCCACACCATTCACAAGTCATGCATGCTAGAGGCATGTATTGCAGCCATTAACCAATAAAAACAACATTCACAACGCATAAATACAATTCATATGCATTGCAATCCACACGTGCCACACCTGTAAATAGAGCATGTCCCATTAAAAATGGGCAATGCGCATGCATCACAATCAACATGTAAACAATATTCACAAGCGCAAAGAAGCAATGCAAGTACAAACATACACATTCAAATAGTTAAAACAACAGTCAAAACTGGTGGACACACAAATCCACAAACCAACAGTTCAAACTACAATCCAATCCATCAAAAGGTGAGATTAAAGTCAAGGGAAAAATACGCAACATAATTAGAGAAACTTAGCTAGACTTCAGATCCCATCTGAAACCGAAGAGTCACTTCTAATGACAATCACTTCTGTCAGGGTTGCCAGAGTGACCCTCCTTCTCTTCAAGGGTCTGGGGACCTCCTTGGAAGATGAAGCTTCCTCAACACCAGCAATGAAATCCGGTGGCAAGTGTAACACCCCCAATTCACACGAGAATATTACTGCCGATGACTGTAGACTCTCATGTCCAAAATCACCCAGGCTTTAGCATTGAACAAAAACATAACATATATATAAATAATATCAAAGTCTTATATAATAATGCGGAAAATCAGTACAATGTGAAATAGTAATACAAATTACATTAGTGGAAGACTTGTAAACATAACAATTATAAATATAACTTGATCAACATCAGGATCGTCAACCTTGATAAGGTGAACTTGAAACATTAACTGCCAACTATCATGATTTCTTCTTCACACCTTGGAAGCACCACCTGATGTGCCGTACGTGGACAAAATACACCAGCCAAACATGCAAGGAAAATAGCGGCCGGTTAGTCTAATGAAAGACTATGCAAATGGGATTTATATGACTCTCTATGTAGTTGTATCTAGTTAGCCCATTGGTTCTCGAATGAAAGCCGATAGCCGAGGGGAACTCTGACACTTCCAGCCAAATTAGGAAAATATATATATATATATATAGCAAGAGAAGACTCCAAAGGAATTGAGTCTTATGAGAAATATTTATAACAAGAGAAGTCTCCAAGGGAATTGAGTCTTATAGGAAATATTTCTAGCAAGAGAAGACTCCAAAGGGATTGAATCTTATAAGAATTATTTATATAATATAAATATGTTTATCCGTATGAGAACATTTGCAGCATTTCACAACAATAGTTTTATACACAAGCTCCATGAATAATTGGGTCAACGACCAACCTCACCACATACGTGTTGTGCGAATTCAGATTGGAAAGATGACTTACTTAATCAGGAGGCCAGACAATTTTCCAAGTTGTACTAATTGTCTAGAACACATTAATTATGCGCATAATAACACTTATCTTCTTTACTTCTCAAAACGTACATTTAAGTTGAAGATTTTAAAAATGTCTCGCAATGAGAACGAAGGAAATAACCCCGATTGTCGGCACTAGCTAAGTGCAACACCACTTATATCAACATATAAGTGTACGTTCATGACCAAAAGGTATTAGGTCCTATGAAGCACAGACACGTCTAGGAGAGAACCGTGTCCTTGTCCGACACATGTAGGATACACTGACACACTTGGACACGCCTGGACACGCTTGGACACATCTCGGACATGGTCAAGACACGATCAACAAAACCGGACACACCTTGGACCATGTCCGAGTGGGAAATAATATTCAGTTGTTGCTCCCTATATCACTGATATTTAGCTTCCTAATACCGTCAATTTACTAAAAAATCATTCAACCTCTTTATTCGGCTTGATTTATGATGGGAGATTATTATATGGTGTTAACTAGCAACTATTAGCTTAGGATTAGTGGTGTTTAGGTGCTTACTGAGTGGTATTCCCAGAATCCGGTATGATGTTCACTTATGGATTTGCGGGATGCTCATAAGCGTTGATTTGTGGTTTCATTATGGAGATTCCGTTTGTACTCACCTTTAGTGCATTTGGGACGGAGCTAGAGAGAAGACTACCACACCTACACCCATGGAGAAGCTGAGAGGCGAAGCCGAGCTGCCTCGGAAGCTTATAGAAGACCGAAGACCAGTCTGAGAGGAGGTGTCACGACGAGAAAGAGCTACGAAGAAGATGTCTTGACCGAGACCCAAATGTCTCGATCGAGATTCAGCCTCGACATGAAAGTCTCGACTGAGACCCAAATGTCTCGATCGAGGTTTGGCTTTGACATAAAAGTCTCGACCGCGACTTGGAGGTAGTGATCGAGTGCCACGCCAATTCTGAGTAACTGGGACAAAGTCTCGACCGAGACTCACATGTCTAGGTCGAGATCACGGTGATGGACCCGACCCAATTGCAGATCCAGTCCAATATTCTATCAGTTTTCCCTATTTTATCTTTTATTTTCAGTTATTTTATTTCTTTTAGGATAGATACTATATAAACCTTTAGTTTTTAGGTTAAAGAGATCTTTTGCCACTTTCACAAATTCATTCTTAGAAATTCAGCAGGCAAGAAGAAAACTCCCACCTTTGTGCCATCTTCTACCTTCATCCTTGGTTAGTTCATCCATTATTATGTATTGCTTTCTCTTGGCTGTGTCTGGCTAAGTTCCTAATAGTTCACTCTTAGGTTGAGGCCATTATTCTAGGAATTGTTTGTGAGAATTCTATTGTTTATGTTCTAATTATAATTTCAGCATTGTTTTATATTCTCTTGTGTTTATTGTCATTGATTGATATTGATCTTATCTAGGTTCGAAACTAGGTTGATTATTATCATTCATATCGCTAGGCTTGATAATTCGATTTGAAAAGTCTTGTCTTTTAGGTAGCAATCAGAATTAGCATAGACTATTTACGAGTGCTTATTTTGTAGAGATTATAAACTTGTGTCGAGTATCGGCGATTTGCTAATGGTATTGCATAGGCCTACTTATCTTTGATCTTTATGCTGTTGCGCTTTTGAACCTTAGGATTTCTTTGGTTATTGCTTACAACAAGGGTTTCTAGGACTATTTGGACTAGTTGTTATTTACGAACAAAGAGTAGGACAACTAGATTTATTAAATTAAAGAACATGACTTTTATAGAATTCGATGATCAACTTTCCATAAGAATAATGCGTTGATGCTAAAAGAGTGAGCTTTCCATCGTTATAGTTTACAAAATCCAACATTCTACGTTTTATTATTTGCTAGTTAGTTTTACAACCAAAAAGCCCCTAGTTACTACTAGGTAACACAATTGAAATAAGCTATCGTTCTGGCTCCCTTGGGATTCGACTCCGACTTACCACTTCACTAGTGGATTATTTAGTTGGATTATCTTTGATAGGACCAACGACCGTTTAACGCCTATCAAATTTTGGCGCCGTTGCCGGGGATCCAACTGTTATAGTTTGTTTCTCTTTGTGTTATCTTGGTGTGGACCTATCTTATGGTACACACTTGAGCTACTAATTCAGATTTTATTCCAGAGATAGAGCGGACGCACTTGCGAAATCTGCGACAATCCCTGCAGAATCTAGTAATTGAATCAATGGCGGCCGGAACATTGCGCGAGCTTACGGACCCTGATTTGACGCAACAACACTTGGGAGTGACGCTGCCTGCCCTGAATGCCGGCGTCACGTTCGAACTAAAGACTGGATTCATCAATTTGCTACCGAAATTTCATGGCTTGGTTGGGGAGGACCCAATCATGCATCTTAGTGAGTTCCACAACATCTGCAGCTGCAGCAAGCCGAGTAACGTCACCGATGAGCAAATCAAGATGAGAGCTTTCGGTCTCACGCTGAAAGACACCGCGCGTCAGTGGTATTACTTGCTGCCCACCGGGAGTATCGACACATGGGAGAAGCTTCACAAAGCCTTCCTCAATAAGTACTTCCCTTCCAAGAAGGCGGTAGCATTGAAAAGAGCGATAGCAATGGTGGAACAGCAGGACGCTAGGATGATATATGATTACGTAGAAAGGTTCGCGAGACTGTGTGCGAGCTGCCCGTTTCACGGGTTTGAGGAGAAGGATTTGGTGACCCACCTCTATAATGGGTTGCTAGACAATGAGAGGAGATTAGTTGACGCTGCGTGTAATGGGAGTGTGTTGAATTTGACTCCCGCCGAAGCAAGAGCACAATTGAATGAGATCCCTGAAGGAACGAGGAGCTTCGGAAGGACGTACATGAGGAAAGGAGCTAATGCTGTGAGCTCCAGAGAGCCTGAGTGGAAAAGCGAGATAGTGGAACTAAAGAGTATGATCAAGAACATCGCCATCGAAAATTCTAAGCCTGCGAGAGTATGTGGTATTTGTGCGGACGAGAGTCATCCTACCGACATGTTCCCGCAACTCAAGGACCAGACCATCGCTGAAGTACACGCTGTAGGAGGTTTTGGACCTCCCCGACCTCGCTATTAAAACAACAACAATAACTATAATCAGCGAGAGAACAACTACAATCTGAGAGGTAACGATCATCCTGGATTTAGATGGGGTCGGCCGGGGTGCAGAATGGACCGTATCAATACAATAACCAATATCGTGTTCCATACCCACCAAAAGCCGACAAACATCGCTGAAGGAGATGCTCGAGTCCTTGACCAAACACTTTACAACCCATGTCCAAACGACGGAGCTAGCATAAGGAATTTAGAAAAACAGGCTGCTCAACTAGCGGAAGCGGTCAATAATCTTCAACAACAAAGCTCGGGGAAGTTGCCATCACAAGCCGTAGCAGCGCCAAGAGAGAATGTGAGTGTAATCTCGACGTTAGGAGAAAAAAAGGGACATTGTAAAGAACGAGGAGGAAGAGGCTACAGAGACATCTCGACCGAGACACGAAAGTCTCGACCGAGACTTTAGCCCCGAGGAGATGTCTCGACCGAGACAAGAAAGTCTCGACCGAGACTTTATCCCCGAGGAGAAATATCGATCGCGACTCCAAACTCTCAATCGTGAAGGCGGTGATCCAGAATACAAAAAAATTTCCCAAAAATGTCTCGACCGCGACTCTTTGTCTCGACCGCGACTTCCAGAAGATGATGTTCGGGATGACAATGAGATCTTCAAGAAGTTCACCAAGTTTAAGGCGAACATCCCCCTGCTCCAACGCATCAAGAGTATGCCTCGTTATGCTACACGTTTAAAGGAGCTTTGCACTACAAAGTGGAATGAGAAGCTGCACGGAAGGCAGAAGGCTCAGGTAAGCGGAAGGGTTTCTGCGGCAATCCAACGAAAGATAGCTACCAAGTGCGCGGATCCAGGTATGGTAAGTATCCCCTGTACTATAGGTAAAACTAGAATTGATAGAGCCGTGCTAGATTTGGGAGCTTCTATTAACATTTTTCCATACTCATGCACGAATCATTAGGTTTAGGGCGCATGAGTAAAACAGGGGTTGTTTTGCAACTAGCCGACGGATCTACGATTTATCCGAAAGGGTTGATCGAAGATGTATTGGTTATGGTAGAGAATCTCGTATTTCCTGCAGACTTCCATTGATTAGATGATCACCATGATTCGCATGCTACACATGTTCTCTTAGGTAGACCTTTTATGCGGCCATCCAAAACTAAGCTAGATCTATATATCGGGGCGCTTACGCTCGAATTTGATGGGGATATGGTCAACATTAATATATTTGGGACTACGTCACAACCCCTAGATGATAGCTCAGTATTCTGCATAAATGATGTTATTAAACTTTCTGAGTTAGGATCAAATGCTGTTTTGGGCAATGGCCCCACCTCGCTAACCACATAGGAAAAGAAACATGCTAAAGTTGTTGTGCAGGTTGCCAAGAAAGCAAAAGCAAAAGCAAAAGCAAAGGCTAAAGCCAAAAATAAGAGTGGGGAGAGCAAAAAGGAAAAGAAGCCCAAGCAAATATGGGTGGTCAAGGAACAGAATGGTCTAAGGTTCAAACCTTTCCATCCGTGGTTCAAGAAGATGTTGTCAGATGATGCGATCCGGAAGGGATCAAGTGAACATGGCTGAATTACGTAGAGCAGTACGTCGTGCCGCGACGTTAACTAAGGCGCTGATCGGGAGGCAACCCGAGGGATTTTTACTAACGTTAATCCCATTAGTTTATTTTGTTTTTGTTGTTTTTAGGAAAACCCGCGGAGCCAGCAGGAAGGAAGCCATTGGAGAAGTACAACCGACACGACACTACATTCGACGACGACGATGGTAGATCGGGGTGTTTTCTTCCTCTTCCCTTTTTAGGTGTCCTCTTTGGCTGCATTGAGGACAATGTGCGATTCAAGTGTAGGGAGAGGAGTTGACTTGTTAGGTGTTTTTCGCTAGTGTCTTGTTATTCTACTGTTGTACTGGATTTCTCCTTTTTTGAACTCTTGCATTATTTTTGTTTTAAAAAAAACGAAAATTCGAAAAAATACGAAAAATAATCGAAAAAGAAACGAAAAAATCGAAAAAAAAATTAAAAGAAAAAAAACCAGGCAAGTAAGAATTGAATAAAAATGAAAAGGTTGGTGCCTGAAATAAAAAAGAATGATTAGAAAAGAAAAGTTCCTACCACTTAGAATTTGGTGAAAACCCGAAAGGGTGCCGGATTTACTTTGTTTTGTGATTATTTATTTGATTGCATATCTACTGGCGCAGGAGACATAAGAAGGGAGTTGAAGGATATCTCGGGTTTTAGGATTCACCAAGGGGGGATAAGGAGTTAGTTTTGACCTTTTATCTCTCTATTTATGAGCTTATTGTTATCCACACTTTGCATGCTTACAATTCCATTAGTTTGTTAGTTTTTCTACATACTATCGGCGGTTGTATTAGATTCTAGGATTAGATTTCTATTTCTTGGAGTTTGATGCATATTGTTCTGGTTGTATTATGCAGAATTTTAAATTAGGATTGGTGGTTGTGATGTGTGGATTTATCATATTATCTAGTGGTTTAGGACATTACTCAAAGAGGAGGAATAAGAAGTGTATAAGCGAGTGGGAGACTCGATTTTATCCTTATTATGTCATATTTATGTACCCTTACCCTTAGAGGAGATTAGGAATTCCACATGTGCTTAAACGCACACCACTTGGTTCGATTATTACTATTGTATTTGAGTGGTGACATATGAAGTGGAGAAATAAGGAGGGTTTTGGGTAGGACATCTCGGAGACATAAGGAGATAGCTCGGAGTAGGTTAGTGCTCGATACACTTGGAGTTTAAAGTATAGTCGCTAGCAAGCTTTCTCTACACTTATTGTAGACCTTTGTGCTTTTTAGGAGGGGTGAGTTTTATTTTGCTTACTCGAGGACGAGCAAGGTTTAAGTGTGGGGTGGTTTTATAGGAGCTTAACTAGTGACTATTAGCTTAGGATTAGTGGTGTTTAGGTGCTTATTGAGTGGTATTCCCGGAATCAGGTATGATGTTCACTTATGGATTTGTGTGATGCTCATAAGCGTTGTTTTGTGGTTTTATTACGGAGATCCTGTTTGTACTCATCTTTAGTGCATTTGGGACGGAGCTAGAGAGAAGACTACCACACCTACACCCATGGAGAAGCTGAGAGGCGAAGCCGAGCTGCCTCGGTAGCTTATAGAAGACCGAAGACCAGTCCGAGAGGAGGTGTCACAACGAGAAAGAGCCACGAAGAATATGTCTCGACCGAGACCCAAATGTCTCGATCGAGAATCTGCCTCGACATGAAAGTCTCGACCGAGACCCAAATGTCTCGATCGAGGTTTGGCTTCGACATAAAAGTCTCAACCGCGACTTGGAGGTAGCGATCGAGTGCCACGCCGATTCTGAAGAACTGGGGCAAAGTCTCGACCGAGACTCAAAAGTCTCGACCTATATCGCGGAGACGGACCCGGCCCAATTGCAGATCCAGTCCGTTATTTTATCAGTTTTCCCTATTGTATCTTTTATTTTCAGTTATTTTATCTCTTTTAGGTTAGACACTATATAAACCTTTAGTTTTTAGGTTAGAATTATCTTTTTTCCACTTTCACAAATTAGTTCTTAGAAATTCAGCAGCCAAGAAGAAAGCTCCCACCTTTGTGCCATCTTCTACATGCATCCTTGGTTAATTCATCCATTATTATTATTGCTTTCTCTTGGATATGTCTGGCTAAGTTACTATTAGTTCACTCTTAGGTTGAAGCCATTATTCTAGGAATTGTTTGTGAGAATTCCATTGTTTATGTTCTAATTATAATTTCATCATTGTTTTATATTCTCTTTTGTTTATTGTCATTGATTGATATTGATTTTATCTAGGTTGCAAACTAGGTTGATTATTATTAATTCATATCGCTAGGCTTGATAATTCGATTTGAAAAGTCCTGTCTTTTAGGTAGCAATCAGAATTAGCATAGACTATTTGCGAGTGCTTATTTTGTAGAGATTATAAACCTGTGTCGAGTATCGGCGATTTGCCAATGGTATTGCATAGGCCTACTTATCTTTGATCTTTATGATGTTGCGCTTTTGAACCTTAGGATTTCTTTGGTTATTTCTTACAACAAGGGTTTCTAGGACTATTTGGACTAGTTGCTATTTACGAACAAAGAGTAGGACAACTAGATTATTTATTTAAAGAACATAACTTTTATAGAATTCGATGATCAACTTTCCATAAGAATAATTCGCTGGTGCTAAAAGAGTGATCTTTCCATCGTTATAAGTTTACAAAAATCCAACATTCTACGTTTTATTATTGGTTAGTTAGTTTTACAACCAAAACCCCCCTAGTTACTACTAGGTAACACAATTGAATAAGCTATCGTTCTGGTTCCCTTGGGATTTGACGCAACAACACTTAGTAGACGCTGCGTGTAATGGGAGTGTGCTGAATTTGACTCCCACCGAAGCTAGAGCCCGACTAAATGAGATTGCTGAGGGAACGAGAAGTTTTGGAAGGATGTACACGAGGAAATGATTAAACGATGTGGATTCCGGAGAGCCCGGATGGAGGAGTGAGATAGCTAAACTAAAAAGTATGATCAAGAACATCGCCATCGGAAATCAGAAACCTGCATGACTATGCGGAATTTGTGCGGACAAGAAACATCCTACCGACATGTGCCCGCAACTCCAGGACCAAACTATCGCTGAAGTGCATGCTTTAGGAGGTTTCAGACCTCCTAGACCTCGGTTCGAGAACAACAACAACTACAATCAGCAAGAGAATAACAACTACAATCTGAGAGGTAACGATCATCCCGGTTTTTGATGGGGTGACTCGGCTTGGGCACATAATAGACAATATCCATACAATAATTAGTACCGCGCTCCATATCAACCGAAATCCGACGAACCATCTATGAAGGAAATGCTCAAGTCCTTGACCAAACACTTCACCGCCCATGTTCAAACAAACGAGTCCAGCATACGCAGTCTAGAGAAACAGGCCGCACAAATAGCGGAGGCGGTAAACAACTTGCAACAGCAGAATTCGGGAAATCTACCATCGCAGACTGTCGCAGCCCCGAGGGAGAACGTAAGTGTCATCATGATACGAGGTGGACAGTCACTCGATGAAAAGGTAGAGGAGGAGATGCTGAAAACGGTTCCTGAGCTGATATCTCGACCGCTACTAAATACCGATGTTCGCGACTACAAGGAGAGAAGTGTAAAGGGAATATCCCTCTGCTCGAACTCGTCAAGAATGTCCCTCGCTATGCTAAACATTTGAAAGAACTCTGCACTAAGAAGAGAAGTGAGAAGCTACAAGGAAGGCAGAAAGTCCAAGTCAGCGAAAGAGTTTCGGCGGCCATCCAACAGAAGATAGCTTCCAAGCGCGCAGACCCGGGGATGGTGAGTATCCCGTGCACTATAGGGAAAACAAAAATCGATAAGGCCATGCTAGATCTAGGAGCATCTATTTTATTATTTCTTTTGATTTATTTTATTTCCCTTTCACTAGGAACTATATAAACCCTTAGATATTAGGTTAGATGAGACTTTTGTTCAATTTCACAACTTCATCCTTAGAATTTCATCAGCCAAGAAGAAAGCTTCCACCTTTGTGCCACTTTCACCTTCATCCCTGGTTAGTTTCATCCATAATTATGTATTCCTTTCAATTGGCTATGTCTGGCTAAGATCCTTCTAGTTCACTCTTAGGTTGAAGCCATTATTCTAGGATATGTTTGTGCGAATTCTTATGTTTATGTTCTAATAATAATTTCAGCATTGTTTTATGATCTCTTGTGCTTTATTATCTATTGATTGATCTTGATTTGATCTAGGTGTACAACTAGGTTGATTAATATTCATTCATATTGCTAGGCTTGATAATTCGATTTGAAAAGTCTTGTCTTTTAGGTAGCAATCAGAATTAGCATAGACTATTTGCGAGTGCTTATTTTGTAGAGATTATAAACCTATGTCGAGTATCGGTGATTTGCCAATGGTATTGCATAGGCCTACTTATCTCTGATCTTTATGCTGTTGCGCTTTTGAACCTTGGGATTTCTTTGGTTATTTCTTACAACAAGGGTTTCTAGGACTATTTGGACTAGTTGCTATTTACGAACAAAGAGTAGGACAACTGGATTAGCTAGTTAGTTAAGAATATAGGATTAAGAGAATTTGATGATCAACATTCCATAAGAATAATGCGCTGATACTAAAGGAGTGAGCTTTCCATCATAATAGTTTACAAATCCAACATTTACCGTTTCATTATTGCTAGTTTAGGTTACAACATTCAAAACCCCCTAGTTACTACTAGGTAACACGAAAGAAATAGACTATCGTTGTGGCTCTCTTGGGATTCGACTCCGACTTACCACTTTACTAGTGGATTGTTTAGTTGGATTATCTTATTAGGAACAACGACCGTTTTACGTCTGTCAAATTTTGGCGTCGTTGCCGGGGAGCCAACTGTTGTGGCTTGTTTCTTTTTGTGTTACCTTGGTGTGGACCTATCTTATGGTCCACACTTGCGCCACAAATTCAGATATGCTTGATTTCATTCCAGAGATAGAGCGGACGCATCTACGCAATTTGCGAGAATCTCTACAAAATCTAGTGATCGAATCAATGGCTGCAGAACGTTGCGAGATCTAGGAATGACGCTGCCTGCCCTGAATGCCGGCGTCACTTTCGAACTAAACACTGGATTCATCAATTTGCTACCAATGTTTCATGGCCTGGTTGGGGAAGACCCGATTATGCACCTTAGTGAGTTCCATGACATCTGCAGCTGCAGTAAGCCGAGTAACGTCACTGATGAGCAAATTAAGATGAGAGCTTTCGGTCTTACGCTGAAAGACAGCGCGCGTTAAAAGTATTATTTACTACCCACCGGAAGTATCGACACTTGGGAGAAACTTCACAAAGCTTTCCTTTGTAAGTATTTCCCGTCGAAGAAGGCGGTTGCATTGAAAAGAGCTATTACAATGGTGGAACAGCATGACGCTGAGACGTTGTATGACTGCGTCGAAAGATTTGCAAGATTATGTGCTAGCTGCCCATTCCATGGGTTTGAGGAGAAAGATTTGGTAACCCACCTTTACAATGGGTTACTTGATAATGACAGGAGGTTAGTAGACGCTGCGTGTAATGGGAGTGTGCTGAATTTGACTCCGACCGAAGCTAGAGCCCGACTAAATGAGATTGTTGAGGGAACGAGAAGTTTTGGAAGGACGTACACGAGGAAAGGATTAAACGATGTGGATTGCGGAGAGCCCAAGTGGAAGAGTGAGATAGCTGAACTAAAAATTATGATCAAGAACATCGCCATCGGAAATCAGAAACCTACGAGACTATGTGGAATTTGTGCGGACGAGAAACATCCTACCGACATGTGCCCGCAACTCCAGGACCAAACTATCCCTGAAGTGCATGCTGTAGGAGGTTTCGGACCTCCTAGACCTCGGTTCGAGAACAACAACAACTACAATCAGCGAGAGAATAACAACTACAATCCGAGAGGTAACGATCATCCTGGTTTTAGATGGGGAGACTCGGCTGGGGCACATAATAGACAATATCCATACAACAACCAGTACCGCGCTCCATATCAACCGAAATCCGACGAACCATCTATGAAGGAAATGCTCGAGTCCTTGACCAAACACTTCACCGCCCATGTTCAAACAACCGAGTCAAGCATACGCAGTCTAGAGAAACAGGCCGCACAAATAGCGGAGGCGGTAAACAACTTGCAACAGTAGAATTCGGGAAAGCTACCATCGCAGACCCAAGGGAGAACGTAAGTGTCATCATGATACGAGGTGGACAGTCACTCGATGAAAAGGTAGAGGAGGAGATGCTGAAAACGGTTCCTGAGCTGATATCTCGACCGAGACAGGAAAGCCACGACCGATTTTTGGCCCCAGTAGAGTTGTCGCGATCGTGACATGTATGTCTTGACGGAGATGACGGTACCCGAGTTTCCGAAAATTTGATCGACAAGAATCTCGACCGCGACACAACATCTCGACCTTTACTTGGCTCCAGTTCATCCAATCTCGACCGCGATCGTACATCTCGACCGCTACTAAATGCCGATGTCCGCCACTAAAAGGAGATTTTCAAAACGCTTAGTAAGTGTAAAGTGAATATCCCTCTGCTCGAACTCGTCAAGAATATCCCTCGCTATGCTAAACATTTGAAAGAACTCTGCACTAAGAAGAGAAGTGAGAAGCTACAAGGAAGGCAGAAAGTCCAAGTCAGCGAAAGAGTTTTGGCAGCCATCCAACGGAAGATAGCTGCCAAGCGCGCAGACCCAGGGATGTTGAGTATCCTGTGCACTATAGGGAAAAAAATTGATAAGTCCATGCTAGATCTAGGAGCATCTATTAATGTTTTACCTTATTCATTGTATAAATCATTAGAATTAGGATCTTTGAGTAGGACAGGGATCGTGCTTCAGTTAGCTGACGGGTCTACGATTTACCCGAAAGGGTTGGTCGAAGATGTGTTGGTTATGGTCGAGGACCTTATATTCCCTGCAGATTTTTATGTACTAGATGATGTTCATGATATGCAGGCTGTGCCTGTCCTACTAGGTAGACCCTTTATGAGGACAGCTAAAACTAAACTAGACCTAGATACCGGGGCGCTTACACTCGAGTTGGACGGGGATTTTGTCAATTTTAATATATATGAGACTACGACAAAATCCCTGGATGATGGCTCAGTATTCTGTGTTACGGATGTTATCGAACCCTCCAAACTAGGGTCGCATGTTATTTTGTGCAGTAGCCCCACCTCACTAACCCCACAGGGAAAGAAACCTGCTAAAGTTGTTATGCAGGGTACGAAAAAGGGGAAAACAAAGCCCAAGGTAAGTCTAAGTGTGGGGAGAGTAAGGAGCAAAAGAAGCCCAAGAAAAAATGGGTGGTCAAGGAAGAGAATGGTCTAAGGTTCAAACCTTTCCATCCATGGTTCAATAAGATGCTATTAGATGATGCGATCCAGAAGGGATCGAAAAACGATGATTAAGTCATACTACGTCGTGCCGCGATGTTAACTAAGGCACTGATCGGGAGGCAACCCGAGAGATTTTTACTAACGTTAATCCCATTATTTTGTTTTGTTTTAATGGTTTTGTTTCAGGAAACATCACGGGACTATCATGTAGGAAGCAATCGGAGGATAAAAACGACAAATCGTCTTCAGCTACACAGGTCGCGATCGCGATACCCGTTAATAAAAAAATAATTAATTTTCTTGCCTTTTTCCACGTCACCCTCTCTTTTCCCTATCCCCCTTCCCATCTCGGCCGGCCCTAGCTTATACATCTCGACCGACACCCATACCCCCTCTCTTCTTCTTCTTCTTCCCCAAACACCAAATCCCCCATTACTCCTCCAAAGCTCAAGTTTTTACCTCCATTCTACTCCAAATCCCCATCTACACTCCCTCACCATTACTCTCTCCATTATTCTCTCCCATTTTCATCCCAAATTCATCAAAATCTCTCAAGAACCCTAACCCCCAATTTCCTCAAATCTCCTCCAAATCAAGTTTTTCCTCCACTAAATCAACACCACAAGACCGGATTCGTGCCCTACATTCCATATTTGAAGCGGTGTTCGAAGAGGAGGACGAACAGAGCCACCACGTGAGATCGAAAAGGAGGAACTCGGCCGAAAATTCACGCGTCTCGACCACGACTGCCTGGTCTCGATCGCGACTTCAGCCCAGAAACGACCTGCCCGAGTACTCCAAATCGTGATCGCGACACCCCAGTCACGATCAAGAATTCGCCCCAGTTGAGACGTCTCGACCGCGACTTCCACTTCTCGACCGCGAATTCGCCTCAGTAGAGCCATCTCGACCACGACATATCCCTCTCGATCGCAACATCGCCACAGTTTCATCAATTCAGGTATCTTCGAGTGGTCAAACTTGTTCATTCGTGGTTGTGACCACTTAATTGTGTTGGGATTGTGCTGTGTTTGTGTGAAATGGATCCTAAGAGACAGAGGAGAACCACCGATGAACTAGATCAAATTGTAAACAACAAGGCTTTTGTCCAGACCCGGTTTCCAGACATGTGTTTGCTGCACTGCATGAAGTTGAATGAGGTCACGAAGAGCATGTTCACCAAGGCTGGTTTAGGCGGATTCCTGGGGCTAAGTGCGCCCACCTTCCCGAACTTCACTCGGGAATTTTTGATAACGCTGACTGTTTGTCAAGACGATCGCACCGGCGAAGTGGCATCATTGAATGGCCGTCGAACAATAGAAAGTGGATGCTGACTCATGACCAGATATCCCACGCGCTAGGGGTGAGAAAGAGGGCAAGATGGGATAGAGATGTGGACCATGACACAGTGAAGGAGAGGCGTACAACGCAAAGTGCACCACTGACACGTCGGTTGCTTTCCCACCATGGCGCCTCATCCACAAGGTGGTGGCGATGTGCTTTAGGAACAAGGCTGAGAACAATAAAATCTCGTTCAACCAACTGTTTCTTATGTACGCATTCTCCTATGAGTGCGAGTTCTACGTTCCCGATTGGCCGACCCAGTTCGTGCACGCCTGCCAAGAGTCGTGGAAGGCACAATCCGGCGACATCGTTGTAGGGGGGATGATCACTCTCCTTTCCATTGAAGCTGGTTGTCCCCAACGCGATCAGCCCATCCGAGGGAGTTACCTGTACGACGAGCAGTGGTGTCAGCGAAACTTATGGCTGCGGGGAGACAGAGTGGAGCTCACATACTTATTCGGGTGAGGCTTCCAGATCAGGTTCCCGCGAGAGGAGCCTGTCGTTTTCGGCTCATGGTCTGACATGTACATCCCACCAAATGTCGTCCCATCAGGTCAGCATTTTCCTATCCCTGGTCCAGCTCCAGCTCCAGCTCCTACATATACACCCGCCCCTCCATTGGTCCCCGCGCCTGAGCAGCCACATTCGTACTCCGACGCCGGCACGAGCGGTTCTAGATCCCAGAGCTACTCAGATGAGATGTACTGGCGGACGCATATGGCTCACCAGATGGGCGAGTTGACGGCGGAGCTGGGGGAGATGTGGTCAACGATGCAGGCGATCTACC
This sequence comes from Phyllobates terribilis, assembly GCF_046119375.1. Lineage (NCBI taxonomy): Eukaryota > Metazoa > Chordata > Amphibia > Anura > Dendrobatidae > Phyllobates > Phyllobates terribilis. Next base: position 55,034 of record NW_027365724.1, on the reverse strand, counting down.
GGAACCAGGAGGCATTCCAGGCTGACATGTCGAGCCTACAGGAGGAGATCCGGCGCGACCAGGAGTACCAGCACCAGTAGTGGGTGCTCCAGAGGCAGCAGTGGGAGCAGTTCAGAGCCGCCTACCCTGATCCGGCGCCAAGTGATGATGAGGATGACTACGAGGATGATGACGACGACGACAATGAGGCCACCGACAATGACGGAGATGATGATGATGATGTTGAGGAGTGATTGTGGTACCTTCTCCCTGAGCCCTTTTTATGATGTCCTCTTTTGCTGCATTGAGGACAATGCGCTGTTCAAGTGTGGGGAGAGGAGTTGACGTACCGAGGAGGTTTATGTTGCTGTTTTTGGATTTCTTTTGCTATTCCGTTGACTTTCTTATCTTTTTTATAGCCTATGTTGAACTGTTCTAGTTGTTTTTGATCGAGTCTCTACCGGATTTATATTGCTTGAACTTTTGCATCGTTTTATTTTAAAGAAAAAAAAAGTTCAGAAAAAACCATGGAGAGTAAAAAAGGAATGGATCAAAAAGGGGGCTCCAACAATAATTAAAAAAATCAGAAAAAATTAAAAAGTTAAAAAGAATAAAAACCAGGCAAGTAAGAATTGAATAAAAAGAAAAGGTTGGTGCCTAAAAATAAAAAGAAAAGAAAAGAAAAAGTTCTACCACTTAGAATTTTGGTGAAAATCCGAAAGGGCGCCAGATTGACTTTGTTTTGTGATTGATTCTATTGATTGCATATCTATTGGTGTCAGAGACATAAGAAGGGAGTTGAAGGATGTCTCGGGTTTCTAGGAATCACCAAGGAGGGATAAGGAGTTAGTTTTTGCCTTTTATCTCTTTGTTTATGAGCTTATTGTTATCCACACCTTGCATGCTTACCATTTCACTAGTTCATTAGTTTTGCTACATATTATTGGAGGTTGTGTTAGATTCTAGGATTAGATTTCTATTTCTTGGAGTTTGATGCATACTGTTGTGGTTGTACTATGCAGATTTTTGAATTAGGATTGGTGGTTGTGATTTGTGGATTTATTATATTATCTAGTGGTTTAGGACATTACTCGAAGAGGAGGAATAAGGAGTGTATAAGCGAGTGGGAGACTCGATTCTATCTTCATTATGTTATATTTATGTATCCTTATCCTTAGAGGAGATTAGGAATCCCACATGTGCTTAAACGCACACCACTTGGTCCGATTTTTACTATTATATTAGAGTGGTGACATATGAAGTGGAGAAATAAGGAGGGTTTTGGGTAGGACATCTCGGAGACATAAGAAGATAGATCGGAGTTAGGTTAGTGCTCGATACACTTGGAGTTTGAAGTATAGTCGCTAGCAAATTTTCTCTACACTTACTATAGTCCTTTGTGCTTTTTAGGAGGAGTGCGTTTTATTTTTCTTACTCTAGGACGAGCAAGGTTTAAGTGTGGGGAGGTTTTATATGAACTTATTATATGGTGTTAACTAGCGACTATTAGCTTAGGATTAGTGGTGTTTAGGTTCTTATTGAGTGGTATTCCCGGAATCCGGTATGATGTTCATTTATGCATTTGCGGGATGCACATAAGCGGTATTTTGTGGTTTTATTACAAAGATCCCGTTTGTACTCACTTTTAGTGCATTCGGGATGGAGCTAGAGAGAAGGATACCACGCCTACACCCATGGAGAAGCCTAGAGGCGAAGCCGAGCTGCCTAGAAGCTTATAGAAGACCGAAGACCAGTTCGAGAGAAGACATCACGATCGAGAGGAGGTGTCACGACCGAGATCCAACCTCAGAGAAGATGTCTCGACCGAGACTATATGTCGCAATCGAGACTTATCCTCATTAGACATGTCTCGACCGAGACCATCTTGTCGCGATCGAGACTTCCACCGAACCTGAGAACTGGAGCCAGATCGCGATCGCGACCCACATGTCTCGATCGCGACCACTGACACGGACCGGCCCAAAACGAAGATATTAGTCCGAGATTCTGATTTGTTTTTTCCCTAATTTATTATTTCTTTTGATTTATTTTATTTCCCTTTCACTAGGAACTATACAAACCCTTAGATATTAGGTTAGATGAGACTTTTGTTCAATTTCACAACTTCATCCTTAGAAATTCAGCAGCCAAGAAGAAAGCTTCAACCTTTGTACCACTTTCACCTTCATCCCTGGTTAGTTTCATCCATAATTATGTATTGCTTTCAAGTGGCTATGTCTGGCTAAGATCCTTCTAGTTCACTCTTAGGTTGAAGCCATTATTCTAGGATATGTTTGTGAGAATTCTTATGTTTATGTTCTACTAATAAATTCAGCATTATGATCTCTTGTGCTTTATTGTCTATTGATTGATCTTGATTTGATCTAGGTGTACAAATAGGTTGATTATTATTCATTCATATTGCTAGGCTTGATAATTCGATTTGAAAAGTCTTGTCTTTTAGGTAGCAATCGGAATTAGCATAGACTATTTGCGAGTGCTTATTTTGTAGATATTATAAACCTATGTTGAGTATCGGTGATTTGCCAATGGTATTGCATAGGCCTACTTATCTTTGATCTTTATGCTGTTGCGCTTTTGAACCTTAGGATTTCTTTGGTTATTGCTTACAACAAGGGTTTCTAGGACTATTTGGACTAGTTGCTATTTACAAACAAAGAGTAGGACAACTGGATTAGTTAGTTAAGAATATAGGATTAAGAGAATTCGATGATCAACATTCCATAAGAATAATGCGCTGATACTAAAGGAGTGAACTTTCCATCATAATAGTTTACAAATCCAACATAGACCGTTTCATTATTGCTAGTTTAGATTACAACATTCAAAACCCCCTAGTTACTACTAGGTAACACGGAAGAAATAGACTATCGTTGTGGCTCTCTTGGGATTCGACTCCGACTTACCACTTTACTAGTGGATTGTTTAGTTGGATTATCTTTGATAGGAACAACGACCGTTTTACGCCTGTCAATTACTAAGGGCCCAGACAACCATGGTCTGTGGTACCCTAAAGGTGGTGCAGTCTCGTTCGTTGGGTACATGGACACATACTATTTCGATCTACCTAGTTGATCGCAAGAGTTCATCCGGGATGGATCAATTCTTAGGTCCCTCACTTGTATCATGGGAACTAGGAAGCGGAATTGTACAATGACCTCGACTACAAAAGTTGAATACATTGCAGGGGCTTTATGCGCATCTCAGGTATTCCGGATGAAGCAACAATTTGTGGATTATGGAGTCAAGCTGGGAACTATAAAGATCAGGTGCAACAACACCAGTGCAATCAATGTGTCCGAGAATCTAGTACATCGCGCAAGGACCAAGCATATCAACGTCAAGCACGATTACTTAAGAGATCATGTTGAAAAGAAGAAAACCAAGCTCATCTTTTGTAGAACATAGGAACAAGTAGCTGACATATTCACAAAACCTCTAAATAGGTTGCCCTTTTACACTTGAGGTTATTACTCGGGCTGCTACCCTTGACTGAGGTAACCTTGTTAAGAATGATAAGCTCCCCTAACTTTGACTAGTCCATGCACAATTTTACACATTGGGGGACTTAGGAATGAGGATCAGTACTAAGTTCTTTGCATGCATTATCTACTCTGAAAGGGTCATAACAAGCATATTTTCATTTAGCTATCTTCATGATCATGTGATTATTAATTTGCATGTTTATTCATTTCTATCCCATAGTAAGAACATGATGATCACTTCTTGCCTATATGTAAGCCAAAATGAGAAATGATTCATGCTTACGCTTCCCACCCTTTAGCCCACTCCTATGTAACTCTTCCTAACCCTATTAGTCACGTATGTAAGTATTCATAAGTGAGATTATATATTACGCCTAACTTGGATGTGTGCTTGTGTGATTACTAATTGTTTGTCCCTTGCGTCCAACTTATGCTACACTGTTTGTACATCTTATGTTCCATATTTTATGTTACACATTTTATGGTACATAAGTCACATTTTATACTCCACTGTATGATTCCCAATATACACTCTTTTACCTTCCTTTTTACCTAACTCAGGAAATCTAATTTCTTCACTGGTAAGACATGGTGATAATTAGTCATGCTCAATGTGCCACTCTCCGAGGAACGCTTAAGGCATGTGGCGCTTCAGATCTCCACGCGTCAGAATTTATTGTGTTACGCGTCACATTTAAGGGACCGTTGGAGTTAGCCGTTTGAGCAAGCGTGTAAGAATTACGCTTAAGCAAGTGCGTCTGCACCCAGAAACTAACCGTTTGATGTGCCAGAACTATCCGTTGGAACTCAGACCGTTGCAATAGAGATGTTTGGGTCGCCAGAGGTTAAGCAAGCCTATAAATAGGTAATATTACTATTCACATCAACCTTACCTTATTTCCCTTACTCTCTGATCTATGCATTCCATCTCCCTCACTCTCTATTCTCCCTCACTAATTCCCACGATCATTTAGTCATACCAAATGGCCTCATCTGACCTATCCATCAAAGAAGTCATAGCTAAGCTCTCTCCACAGGAGCTTGAACAGTACCACAAATTTCAAGCCCTCTAGTCTGCTAGCTCTTTCCAGACACAACCCAAAACAAACCCTTCGCTACAAACATAACCCTTAGCCAAACCACCCTCTACTCAACCTCTGCCGTCCCCAGGACAAGTTGTCTCAAGAGCAGTCGGTGAATGAAGAAGCCAAGAAGATGGAGAATACTGAATCTCATGAGAGGACACCTCTTCCAACTTCTTAAACAAACCTACACAAGGTGCACTTGATAGTTGATGAGTCACCAGATAAGCTCAAGAGCAAGAGAGCAAGGTCATTGTGTCCAACTCCGGAGAATCTAGCCCTCTCAAAAGAGGAAAAGAAATTGTGGTGCATCAACCCCTCTCTACAACAGATTTCGAGCCGCTCTCGCATGAGTTGTCTCATCAAATGAAAACTCTACCCCTTTTTCAACCGGGCGAACATAAGAGTGCCTCCAAGAAGCGACAGTATCACATTACAGAGGCCACGCCCAGAGATGAAGACGATGAAAAATATGTGGAAGATGAGGATGACAAAGAGGAAGAAGAAGTACCTCCCCCAAAGAAAAAGGTGACCATCGCATGATCTATGAAAAAGCCCCTTGCAAAGCGTCCTAAATGGGCATTGGCTACTACTTCACTCTCGACGTCTTCTCAGCTACCCATCATTTCTTCAGGTATGGCTAAACGTCACATGCTCCCTCTAGTAATCACAGTTCCAGAGACATGGAAAGGTCTCTAGGCCAAGTTTCAGATTCAAGAGGTCTTCAACATGCTCAACCTACAAGGTTGGGATAAGCTAGAGGTCGCTCCAACTCAAGTGAACCCAGAGATGATCATGGCCTTCTACATCAACATGAAACCATATGATCCAGTTGATCTAAACAGCCTAAGCGAGATGGTTGTGCTCAAATGGAGCAGGAATCCCATCTTCATCCAAGTCACGAAGTTTGCAGAAGCAATCAATATGACCACTAGTGATGGAAGCTTCAACTTTGTTGCAAAGAAGAACGGGTCTAGAGGAGCGAGCCAGATTAAGCATGACCTATTCGGATCGAACTTGAATGAGAAGGAGCTCAAGGTAGACTTGCTTCCCTACTCAGATTTGTTCATTACATTATAGTACAAAATATCATGCAAAGAAAGGATCTCTGCGACGTAGTAAGGATCACTGATGGAGTTCTGATACACAAGTGCATGAAGCGCGAGTTGATCGATACGCCCTAGATCATGTATACCCACATGTACACATCAATGACGAACACCAAAGCAGACATGCCATTTCCACGCATCATCAAGAAATTGATGATGAAGCACGGAATTTTCTCAACAGATAACGAAGATGTTTTTGATAAAGTCTTATCTGAAAGCGTGCTTGAAGAGTTAGAAGATGTGGATGATTCTGAGGCAGATGAAGCAGAAAAAGTAGAAGGCAAACGTCGATCGAAAACAGAAGCTAAGCCAAGCTCGAGCATAGATAACTTTGTAGTGACTCAAGCTTTGCACAGAATTGAGACCGCAATCAGAGAAGGTGCAAAAGAACAATCTGACATACTAGCGCTTATAACATACTAGCTCACAGAGATAGTGAAGGTAGCTGGGGAAATGTTGAATATTGAGCGCAAGCTCACTGAGAAACAACAAGAGAAGAAAGATCATCCTTAAGCCAGTCTTACCAAGTGTCTCTTTTTGCTTACCTTTTGTCTAAGCCATCATATGTTATCTTAGCCTTTTTTTCTTGTGTGATGAAAGTTTTATATGAATATAAATGCATGCTTATGTAGTTATCGTTGATTGTGATTGATTTCCTAAGTGATTTTTGTGCTTAACTTGACCTTACTGACATTCATGCATGCTTAATGAGTTAGTATACTAGGAGTTCTGATAGTTCCCTATTTGATGTATTATGACTGCCTTTTCGATTATGTCAAAAGGGGGAATTTTGAAGTGTGCATGTAGGCATGCTTATTCACCGAAGTCAAGGATTCAGACTCACGTCTTGATCTCAGGGGCAATGAGAGGTATACTTAACTTAAAGGTAAAGTGAAGTGTCAGTAAAAGTTTAGCTTTCTAATATTTTCAGTGAGATATGATTCAATTCATTATGATTTATGTGCACAGTTCAAATAAGTTTCAAATCATTAAAAAGGGGTAAATTGTTAGTTGAGCTAAGGTAGCTTAACTTAGTTTCTTAAGTTTTGATGTTTGCAAACTTAGTACCTAATGATTTCACAAGTGTATAGAGTTTACAGGATGTAAATGACTTTATTAAAGTTAAACTTGCAGTATACAAGTCTTGCTTCAACCATTTCTACATCCTTTAGGTGTCGCTGAACATTTATCAAGGTAGTTGAATCGGTGAGAGTATTGTGCTGAAGATTACAGAGTAAGAAGAAGCGTGATATTGGGTTGAAGAAAATTTAGAGGCAGAAAACGACAAAGAACGCGCTTTGGAAGGTTTCTTTTTAGAGCACGTTTTAAATATGAAGCAAGTTGCAGTGCAAGTTGTAGAGCGAGATGAAATATCCATCGTACATGTGGAGTCAATTATGCAAGTTGACAAGCGCGCTGAAGCATTCCGTTAGCGAGCTTGAGTAGGTGGCAACTGGTAATTCGCTTGTCCGTTCTGCTCAATAGAATCAAGAAAGAGCTTCTCTTAGACCAATTAGAATTAAGGCACGTTGTGTAAATCAGTTGCATGTAAAGCTAGCTTGTAGCTTTGTCTATATATAGGAAAAATTAGAACTAGGAAAGGGTTGCTAATTTTCCTATTGATATAGAGCGTTGAGAGATATTGTACAGGTAGCTTTGTGAGGTGTTTGTACAAGAGAAGTGAGATCACAAGTTCTAGAGAGAGAATTGTGAGTTTTATTTTGTAAAACACAAGTGTAAGCAACCTTTATCAATATAAGTAGTGGTGAGTTTTATCCTAGACTCATTAGGAGTCAAAGGTTCTCATCAATTTGAGTATTTCTTGTTCTTCATTGTTTAGATTTTTTCTTCCACAATTGATCAAATTCCAAGTTCTAGAAACTTTGATTTGTAAAGAAGCTACCCTCGATCCAACAAATATGCATCATGATGGGCAAGATAATGATGACCGGAATTGAAGATGATGACTGAACAAGGGCACAGCTTGGTTAACCTCATAGGATTGACGCATCAATCCTATGAAGATAGGCGCATCGTTTCATGTGGATGGTGAAGAGTGGGAAAGAATGTGAAAAGTATGAACCACGTTTAATCACAAGTAATGGAGATTGAGGGAAGCATGTCAATTACTTGCAGTGCTCGAGTCGATGATGCCGATCAGTGTCATGTGTGACATGTCTCATATATATTCCCGTGATGGCGGTTATGTTTTGTTGTCGAGTTTTGTGCTCATTCTCAGGCATGGAAAAGGTCGGTGAGCATGTATGAAGGTGACTTATACTATGCTCACAACATCGATGATCAACAATGCGTCTTGGTGCGCGGATATGTTTGGCAAGTTTTTCACGCTACAATGAGGTTGAGCATGACAAGAGTGAGGGATGTCAAGCTTGATGGCTAACCATGTTAGGTGCAAGGAGGTTGTCGACAACGCAAGTGTGTGACCGACACAAAAAACAATATTATTGATATACTTGTTGTATATGTAGAGCTGATAATCTTTTTTATGTAAAATGATTTTTGGGTGACAATAGTCACTGTATTCATCGCATCTTGTCGGACTCGGATGAGATCATACCAGATGGGCACAGGTTTACCACCGCAATGTCAAAGTGGATGAGATCACCTTTGGGGCTTGTCCCTTGGTTTTCCACCACAATCATCCCATCTCGTCAGGTACGATCATCTGAGCCGAGCTTGGATTTGTCAACACGGGTCAGATCATCTTAGGACGTGTTCCTTGGTTTGTCATCATGCTCATCACGCCCCCTCGGTGAAATCATCCAAGCTGAGCTCGGGTTTGCCACCATGATGGTCGTCAAAGCGGGTGATATTAACTTGGGACTTTTCCCTTGGTTCACCATCGCTCTCATCACGTCCCGTCGTGTGAGATCACCTTGAGACTCACCCTTGATTTTCCACTTTGTTTATCACCCCGTTCGAAATGTGACGTTATATACAATGTCATTTTTTCTTGTCTCGGCTAGCTTGGCACCAAAGTTAGCCAAGACATGAGACTGTGACGGATCACAGTATTTCCAATAGTTCTTGTCGTTTATAGAATGTCGCGCAAAAACACTATTCACAATTACACGTCATCGATGTAATCTCGGTTCAGTATATACCCGCATGAGTCACCATGTTAAACAGAATGTCGAGCGTATAGAGAGTATTCTAGAACGTGTTATATCTATAATATGCAGGCTGGAAAGCAAGCCGATGGCATGTTTATTTCATGCAGCTTAAGTAAAAATCGCGTTCATTAAGGTTTCAATTTATAATCGGGCTCATCTCGTTCAGATGGAGGCTGAGATACAAGTGCAAAAAAATGTGTTTAGTTGAACAGTGACACGTGGCTGAATCTTAGAGGAAGAAATATAATGAAGACATTAAGCCTTGCAAATTAAGTAACATAATGAAACGTGCCTTTCAATATACTACAAAAAGGCCAAATAGCCATGACAATTCAGATATAGTATATAAATAAGAGGTGAGTTCCGGTGAAAACAACCCTTAAAGTGTGAAATGCGAAGCATGTTGAGCCATTAGATTAGAAAATGGAGGGCTGAGATTAAAAGATAGGTTTTTTAATGAACACACGCGGTGGCATTTTTTAATTAATGGTGAACTGTTATTTTTATTTTTTTTACGTTTTCTGGGTGATTTTTTTATCCCTTTAGATGTGAACATTAGCGTATTATATGTGAACATTAGTGTGTTATATATGTACCCGAGAAAGTTCGCACTTCACACCATAAGAATTGTTTTCACCGGATCCTTATTCATATAAATAAAGGGTATTTAGTTATAGTATTTAAAATAAGATACTAAACCAAGGTTAATATTGATAGCTTTGACAATTAGTCATGGTAAACATTACTAATATCAGACACGGGTTACAATCATTGAAAAATCATGGCTGGATAATTTATACTAATTTGTCATAGATGAGCTATAGCTATAATTATGAGACTCATTATATCTAAGCAAGATTTATATATAAATAGTAAAATTATGTGTCAATTTCAAATTAGGATATTTTGATATTCATAAAAATTACATAAAATTACTATTCAGGAAATAAGATATTTACCTTTCACTAAAAAAAGAACAATTTTTACTCATAATAAAATATGTATTGCATCATATCATAAAACATTATAAAAATGATATTTGATATCCAAATCTACTCATACATACAATTCAAAAAGAGATTTAATAAAGTAAAATCCAATAAAACAAATAGTGCTATAAAACAAGATTATTAGATGTTTATCATATAATACCATGAATCCATAATTCATATTTTCTTAATCAGTAAGAACACTTTGTCCTCCATATAAACGTAAGTGTATAAAAATTTTATATGATGATTTAAATTTATGTATACTCAAAAATACTAGAAATAAAAGTGATACTTAGATCTATTATCTATATATCTCTTTTTTAGGCATATATAGAGAGAGAGAGAGAACGTTTCTGGTGCGGATTGATTTTCCGGTGCGGACTGTGCGGACTATTAGAGAGCACCAGGATATTAGTGGAAAGTACACTAGTGCATTATTAGAAAGTGCACCAGTGCACTACTGTAGAGTGCACCTGGTAGTGCACTACTGTAGCGTGCACCTAGCAGTACACTACTGGGGAGTGTACTTACTGGTGCACTACTGGTGCACTTCTCGGTGTACTAAGGTGCACTTCCTAGTAGTGCACTGGTGCACTTCTCAGCGTACTAAGGTGCACTCCTCGGTGTACTAGGGTGCACCCCCAATAGTGTACTGGTGCACATTACAGTAGTGCACTACCAGGTGCACTCTACGGTAGTACACTGGCGCACTCTGTAGTAGTGCACTGGTGCACTATCCAGTAATATACTGGTGCACTACAATAATTCGCATAGTCCGCAGCGAAAAAAAGTCCGCACCTCAGCCCTCTCTCTCTCTCTCTCTCTCTATATATATATATATAACACGTTTCGGGTGAGGACTTTCTTGGCTGTGCGGACGTGCGGACTCGTCACAGCCTTTAGATTTCATCAGATCTAACGGTCCATTTAAAACGCAAGAAAACATCTTTATATAAAAGAAACATGCCGCGTGTGGATATATTCATCTTCCCCAATTAAAATTTTCAAGCAGCGCGCTAATTGTTATCCTCTTCTTCCATGTGTTTCATACATCGAAAATTGTTTGAAAACAGGAATTAAATTTTCAAGCAGCGCGTTAATTGTTATTCTCTTCTTCCAAGCATTTTTTTGGCGACAAAATCTAGGGTTTCTACAAGTAAGAATATAGGTGTGTTATTTGTTTTGAAACATTGCTTTCTAGTTCAATGAATTCTCTCATTTATCGTCAATGAGAAAAAATCCACATTCATTTTCCGATTGTGTACTGCAGTTTTTTCTTTTTTGCACTCTCTCATTATCATTTTTCGTATTTAATGTTTTTAATGATTGTACTGTCATTGCATTTGTGTATTTTGCACTTCTAATTGATTGGAAAGTGCGGGATCTATCATTTGATAAGTGCACTCACATTCAACTGAGTCGTGCATTACTATTTTGATTTTGAAAGTGCACGAACTGACACTCTTATAAGTGCACCCTCTTTAACTTTAGTAGTGCACTTCTAATTGAATGCAACGTGCACCATCTTTCATTTGATTAGTGCACTCACATTTAACTGAGTCGTGCATTACTATTTTGATTTTGAAAGTGTACGAACTGACATTCTGATAAGTGCACCCTCATTTAACTTTAGTAGTGCACTTCTAATTGAATGCAACGTGGACCATCTGTCATTTGATTAGTGCACTCACATTTAACTGAGTCGTGCATTACTATTTGATTTTGAAAGTGTACAAACTATCATTCTGATAAGTGCACCCTCATTTAACTTTAGTAGTTCACTTCTAATTGAATGCAACGTGCACCATCTGTCATTCTGATAAGTGCACCCTCATTCAACTGAGAAGTGCACTTCTAATTGAATTAAAGTGCACTATCATTCATTAAATAAGTGCACTCACATTCAACTCAGTAGTGCACTACTTTCTTCATTTTCAACTCATGATGTACCTGAAGGATCTTTTGTATTTAGTGTACTTCATTTTTTATATGATATACTCTACTACTAACATTTTTTGAATTACTGTTATGCAGATTTTTGTCTCCCCCGAAGTTGGTCAAAGCAGCAGAACAATGGAATCACCAAGTACACTAGGATTTTACAAACCCTCTTGCGAACCAGAACTTGTGCCTTTTATAGGAAAAATCTTTAAGACCCTACAAGAAGCATCTACATTCTATGTTAAGTACGCCGATGCATGCGGGTTTGGAGTACGACACAGTAAAATGAGGAAGTCAAGAGATTAATGTGAAGTACATTGTTTGCAACAGGGCAGGTGTTATGAGTAATTCTAATAAGGAGCCAGGTAGTGCAACTGCTAGCTCACAGGGCACACCAGCACTTAAAGGAAGAACAATGGATAGGAAGAAGAAGAAAATCAAACGAAGAAGAATAACAAACAGATGTGGATGCATTGCTAAGATTGGATTGCGCCTCACTGCCTCTGACACGTACCGTGTAAGCATATTTCAAGATAAACATACTCACCTCTTCATAGCTCTAAAAGACAAACATTTTGAAAAGGGGAATAGAGAAATCAGCGTTCTGCATGAAGATTTTATCATGAACTGTACTCATGCAAATATGGGCGTATCAAAGAGTTACAAGTTATACAAAGAGTTTGCGGGGAGCTATAGCAATGTTGGTGCCACAATACTTGATTTTAGGAATTTTAAAAGGGGATTACAAGCATATGTTGAAGGAGTTGATGCCCAAATGACAATAGACAACTTCAAGAAGAAACAAGATATTTGAAAAGGGTTTTATTTCGATTACGAAATCGACAGTAATGATGATCTATGCTCTTTATTCTGGGCGGACCCAGTAAGTAGAAAGAGCTTCAGCTTCTTTGGAGATGTTGTTTCTGCGGATGCAACTTACAACACAAACAGGTACTGAGGTATTTTAATACAAATCTGTCCATATTGAATTGAAACAAAAGGAAAATATCAAAACATTTTCAACTAAAATAATAGTGCAAAATAAACAAACTTCACTGTCACTTCTGATATTGAATGCACGCACTAAGCGTACTTATCTAGGTGCACTTCGCAGTTCTTAAACGGTGCACATTTTCAACAACTGTAGCCTTTAATTGATGTATAGTATATCTCTCTCTGAATCAGTAGGTCGTGCACTTCTATTTTCTAGAAATTGGAATGCACTCGCAACTTACTTTTTTTTTACCGAAATGTTTTTTTGTGATAGTGATATTTGTATACTAGTATAGTTGAAGGAAGGTAAAGTAGAATTTTTTTTTTTGCAGCTACTCTATGGTGTTTGTCCCTTTCACTAGCGTAGACAACCACAAGAAATCAATCACATTTGTTGCGGGCTTGATATTAAAAGAGAATGAGGGTTCTTATACATGGATGTTCTCAAACTTCAAGAAGGCAATGGGACATGAACCTAAAATTCTTCTAACAGACCAAGACCCGGATGTCAAAGTTGCATTTGAAAGAGTGATCACAACTTGCGTTCACAGATTCTGTATGTGGCACATAATGATGAAAGTACCAAACAAGGTTGATGCAGACCTGGCTAACAACGAAGATTTCAGGAAGAAATTCAACAATGTTGTGTGGAACGCTGAGCTGACAAGACTAGAGTTTGTGCGAGAATGGCTAGCTGTAATGAACGAGTTTGGTTTGGAGGACAAGTAGTGGTTCAAGAATCTTTTTGATCTTACACATTACTGGATAGCTTCCTTTTTCAACGATGTGAAAATGGGTGTCTTGGTTCGAACAACATCAAGGTCGGAGAGTCAAAATAGTTTCTTCAACAACTTCATAGGTACCGGATCGAACCTAGTAGAGTTCATGAATAGGTTCAACAATGGGATCGATTCTCAGCGTCACACGCAACAAAAACTTACATTTGACTCGGCCACATGTACCCCTGTGATGAAGACACCGTTGAAAATGGAGAAGCACTATGCATCTATTTACACAATAAGCATTTTCATGGAGCTGCAAACTGAAATTTACGCCTCTATTTTTTCTTGTTCGATTGAGGATATAACAAAGGAGAACGATTTTAACTTGTACAAGATCAGAGGCAATAGGGACGTGATATATTCTGTAAAAGTTGTGCTCTCTGACAATGATATAATATGTTCTTGCAACAAATTTGGAAAGACTGATCTCCCTTGTCGGCACATGTTTTTAGTAATGAAGAGTATGGGAATTGACACTCTACCAAGTAAATTCATCAACCCGAGATGGACAAAGGATGCCACTTTGAAGTCTGTTTTTGAAATAGATGGTTCTTTATATGAAGAGTGTGCACAAAATGATGAGGGGAAGATGCTACTGCTCCAACTAATGTCAGAATTTCACACTTTGATCAGTGTTGTAGAGTACAACACCGATGGGATGTTCGATTTGCTTGGAGTGATCAGAGAATACAAATTATCTTATTTAAGCAAAAATAAATCATTGAGTAGCGCAGGGTCAGGTGGAAGCATGTTTGAAAGGTTTGTTGGAAAAGCTCCGTCCGAAATAACAATAAACCCTCCAAAGCAAGCTCAAAACAAAGGTTCTAGGAAGCGTTATATTGGTGGAAAAGAGGAAGCAATGGAGAAGGCAAAGAAACAAGTTAGAGTGTGCACTAAATGTGGAGAAAAAGGACATAACATCAGAACCTGCAAAGAGCTTATGAAGAGAAAGACAACAACATAGTTATTTTTTATAGTTTAATTTTGTAAAAAACATATACATGACTCATATATTTTTAGACAAACATCACTTTTTATGTTTCTAGTCAAGAAATGAAAGTATTGTTTTTTTCAATTTAAATAATTAGATGTTTGTTTTATTTTTATTTTTTATTTTTACATATTGTGTGAAGTTAATAATTGTCTCTTTATATCTGTAGGGCATTGCAGTATTCTTTTGTTTGTTTGATTTTGAAGTACACTATCAGTTTATTAAAACAACTTTTTGAACAAAGTGTACTACCCTTTTTTACAACACATCAGAAGTGCACTCTATTGAACTCTACTAGTGCACTATCTAAAAACTGAGAAGCGCACTCCATATGGTCTTATAAGTGCACTACATTTTTTCTAATGCTCTTTCGGTGTTGAATATGAAGAAATTTATTTTTATGTAATCTATATATAGTGAAAACATCGAACAAAGTGCACTTTACAGTACATCAGAATTGCTCTTATCCCCTTTTATCGTTTTAGTCAAACATTGAACAGAGTGCACTGCATTACACTGTTTGCAGTAAATAAGAAGTGCTATATATATGTTTGCAGCTTTGACTCTGTGTACACTATATGCAATAATTAGAAGTGCACTATACACTGTTTTTGTAGTAAATCAGAAGTGCACTTTACAGTACATCAGAAGTTTTATTGCTTTTACTGAGTAGTCAAAATATTTTTGAATAACGTGGTTTCTTATATTAAAAAATACTACTCTATATTTTGTTGTTTTCTTTCTGTTACAAACATATGGATAAACATAAAAAAGATATGTAGAAGAATAGTAAAACTTGAAACGACTATTCGTACTTGTAACCCACATATAAAAGGGGGTTCCTTCCATTCTAAGGAAAAAACAATAACATAGTTTTTATTCTACTTTTATACTAGTCTGGAAAACAAAGGTCTTTCAATTCAAGAGGTAGTACGTGCATATCAACAAATTTTTTCTTTGGATGCCACTAAGTAGTGAACTAGCAGTGTACTTAGAAGTGCACAACGAGTTCGTTGCTAAGTGCACTACTACTACTAAATAGTGTACTAGAGATGGTACTGCAAAGTGGTCTAATAAGTGCACTAACATTCTTATGAGAAGTTCACTAAATTTATGCTGAGAAGTGCTCTAGTTTTTCAAATGAGAAGTGCACTACCTCTTTTCTACTAAGAAGTGCACTACCTCTGTAATGAGAAGTGCACTACCTCTTTTTACTGAGAAGTGCATCTTCTAATTGATTTGAAAGTGCACAATCTGTCATTCTAATAAGTGCACCCTCATTCAACTGAATAGTGCACTTCTAATTGAATTGAAAGTGCACTATCAGTCATTAGATAAGTGCACTCACATAGAACTGAACTAGCAGTGTACTTAGAAGTGCACAACCAGTTCGATGCTAAGTGTACTACTAGTACTAATTAGTGTACTTGAGAGGTACTGTGAAGTGGTCTAAGAAGTGCAGTAACATTCATATGAGAAATGCACTACCTATATGCTGAGAAGTGCTTTAGCATTCAAATGAGAAGTGCACTACCTCTTTTTACTCAGAAGTGCACTACCATTCATATGACAAGTGCACTACCCGCATTACTAGTCTACTGATGATGGTCCCCTTTCTATATTTTTATTATTATATTTACTACAATTTTGAATTATTATTATTTTATTCATTTTTATATAGGATGACACCTTTCACGCGAGAAGATTGTGTGGCATTACTTAATATTTGTGTTGCATATCAAGAGCGCTATGGAAAGTATAGTAAGAATAATTGGGATATTCTTACAGCTAACTTTAACAATCGGTTTGACAAAAAATTTAGTAAAACTTTTTTAAGGAGTCATTACAATCGCATGAAAGAAGATTTCAACACCTGGCAATTTCTTGTGAGTGATGTAAGTTTAAACCCCGAAACAGGGGAAATCAATGAAAGTGAAGAATGGTGGGACTCAATGGTTGTTGTGAGTATTTTATCAACTATTAAATTACTGGCAAAAAAAATATTTTTATGTTTTCTATTGTGCTAACAAAAAAATTTCTTTAAATAACAGTTTAACAAGAGCTATGGAAGGTTTCGTTCAAGGCAACTGACACTTGTAGAGCAACGCTTGTGTGCACTACTGTAGGATGTTAGAAACTTCCCACTATATCAGGTTAAGAATACTTTACCACATTTTGAAAAAAACTAAGATGTAGTTTTATCAATGTTGTGTTTTTTCATATTTTATGTAATGTTTATTTTGTACACCTTTGAAGAACTTAAATAGTGTACTATCTGTGCACTTTTGTCTGGGTTGTATTTTGTGTTCCATTTTGATGTATTATATGAAAATGTGTGAGTTGAATTTATTTATTTCAATTTTGAAGTGCACTGCTACACATATAGTAGTGCACCTCAATATTGCAATGAAGTGCACTTAAAATATGAGATGGTGTGCACTTCAATTTTCAATTTGAATATCATAGTTTTTGAAACTCAAGCACCTTTTTGTGTTACATAGCTAGATGAACATCATACCAAATTCATTACAGTTCCGTCTAAAACCATAAAATACGAGTTAAAGTAACTAAAAACTACTGAATTGCATTACAACTCAGTTTCAAAAGCACCAGGCCATATCATATAGCCACACTTAAAACTAGTTTAATTCATCATACTGGAGAGATCCCAAGTCACGTAATCATTGTTGCTTAGTCCATAATAGTCATTGTAGTCCTTATACTTGTCCTCCATAATTGCTAGGTTATCATCAACTGTCACTTCGTTGATCACTTCCTCCATGACAACTTCCTTTCCCACTTCCTCCATGACAACTTCCTTGCCCACTTCCTCCTTGACAACTTTTTGCCCACTTCCTTCCCCACTTCCTTGCCCACTTCTTTCCTTGAGACAACTACCACCCACATTTATGTGCCTGAAAAACATTAAAATGGAACTATATTGCATAAAATAACACATGCACAGAAAAAATATAGAAATAATTAGAAAAAAATACGAAGTTGTAAATTATGCGCACCATTGCAAAAAATATTAGGAATGATGAAACTTTTTTACCTCTGTAAAATGGGTAGCGTCTAACTTGTGCATTAGCTGCAGCATTCTCTTCATTAATAATGATTCCGGGACTTCTAGCTTTCGAAGTAGTGTTTTTGTTTATAGTGGGTTGGAGCTTTTGACATGGTATTTTTGGTGAATATTTTCTGCCAAAGGAGTAGTAAATGGATTATGTCTATGAGTGGGTTGGTTGTGTTTTTATAGAAGAAGGGAATAGTAGATGAGTTTTTTTGTGTATGAACGGTTCTTATGGGGATTCTAAATAACATAAATGTTCTGAATTTACCAAACCCATATTCTGATTTTTACTATTGAACCAGTGTCCTTTCAAATCAACTATTAAAAATATAGAATAACTCCACTTATATTATTAGTTAATTGTTGATGACAAGTTGAAACATAGTGCACCTCTAAATACCCAACAAGTGTTGTTATCTATCCGTTTCAAGTGCACTTCGTTCCTTTTTTAAAAAGTTGTCTACTTGATTTTTTGTAAATTCCAATTTAGTCACAAAGATCAGAACAACACTGTCATTCAAAAACTAATTATATTTACATATAGCAATGAAGTATTTTGTTTGTCTGGTGTCTAACTTCAAGCAAAACCAAACTATTCTATTCTAATCTTCATCTTGTCGATCTTTTTTCTTCTTTTCCAGTCTATCAAGTCCTTGCTGATCGTTTTGTTTTTTTTGCATACTCTTCAGCTTCTCTCATTCTTTGCTTCCATGGTAGTGCAATATTCCTTTGATTTTTGGACAAGCTTATCACATGATCTAGAAGTAGGTTTAGAGTATATCTGATGATAGCATAAGTATACTTTATCCCCAATGCATTCATCTGGGACTTGTTATTCATATTCAGATCTGAGAAAAAACCACTTTTCCCATTCCCCATATATGTTTCCATGTGTCTCATGACATAAACTCCATAGTCCCTTTTATTTTTTTATTCTCTCCAGTACATGGGCAGACGTTCAGGTTCCTTTTCTTCAATGCTGGTAGCTTTTGTATATAATTTGTGAACTCTCAAAAAGTGTATAAACATTTTTTTCTGAAAATAAATAAGTTTAATCAATACAGACAATAATTTCATAAACCGCAAGATATAAATAGTGCACTTCATTCTAATGGTTGAGTGCACTTCGAGATAAACGAGAAGTGCAATAAATTATATAAAACAGAATGCACATGTATAGATATCTACTTTAACATATAGATAGTGCACTTCTCTTTTCTAAGAGAGGAGTTCACTTCATGATAAATGAGAAATGTACATACTGGTTGAAGTGCACTGCTATTTTATTTTTTACAGGTGTTCATGATGATGGGAAAGGTGGTGTCATGACGAACACCTGTAAAATAACACCACTTTTTCCACCAGTATCAATCATAAATCTCTTTTGCAAAAAATGTGCAGTAATTTTACAAGAAAGTGCACACCCAAACTGATTGGAAGTCAACTGCTATATTCCTTTTTAACAAGTGCACTTCCATTAAGATATGCAAAGAAACTATTAATACAAAATGATTAATAGGGTGGAAAAAAAAACTAACCAGTTCAGAAGGTACATTCTCATACTTGTCCATTGATCCATCTAGACTGTTACCAATAATGTCAATTCTGAAGTTTTTTACATTAAATGTTATAAGGAAGTAGTGTTTGTCCTTGTAGCACGGGAACATGAACTGTACACAGGAACAATAAGAAGAATAAAACATTTTTTAGTAGTGTAAAACATTCAAATTTATTAAAACATTAAGATTTTTTGAATGATAAAAGTATCGTACAAGTTCTACTGTGTGTGGTTTCAACCAATGGCAAATTTTCATCTCATTTTGAACGCCGCTCACAAACCATTCCTTCCTTTTTTCCTCGTCTTCATTTGTTTCAAATACTGTTATGATCTGAAATTTAAAAAGAAAAAATCTATTTTAAATTAAACTAAAACGGAAAAAAATTAAAAACTAAGTAAACAAAATCAAGCACTCACCAATGGTAATGTTGGGCAAAAAAATCTTGATAGAGCATTTGGGTCCTTGTAAATTTCATTATTATTCATCAGCCTAACCCAAATGTTTAAGATCTCATCAGCTACATAAACATTGATGTCTAGTGTCCATAATTCCTTCCTAGCAAGACAAATGCCCTCGATGTCAACAACCCTCTCTCTGTTTAAATTAATAGTAAAGTAACTTAGTAAAAACAATGAAACAGAAGTGCCCTTCCTACTCACATGTAAGTGCACATATATGCAAATTAGATGTGCACTTTTAACTGTGATGGAGGTGCTTAATTTAAACAACAAAAAATAATTAAATAAATAAAGTAAAATCGAAATGTTCTGATTTATAGTTATACCTATCATCTCTAAGTGGATCATTAATATATGAGAATACTCTTCTCTCTAAATCAGTTACTTTAGTTGTAGCATCAATTGCCTTCTCGTTGCAAGGCGTTTTACAGCTAAGAACCAAATTCGACGTCTTCTTCTCCTTCTCATCATAAATTTCTTTTTGAGGATTTATCTCAGAACCCATCCCCTGAAAAGTTGTATCCTTCTTCCCACAGGCAACAACACCTGATGAAGCTTTGACATTTAACTTTTTTTGCTGAACATTGATGTCATCACCAATTTTGCGCTTTTTGGGTGAAGAAGGTTCATCACCTTCTTCCCTTGTCCTTTTATCAGCAATCTGCTATGAATTATAAAAGAACAATTTAATTTAATAGCATGATAGAGTTCAATTTGTTTCATACTTGAAGTGCACTTTTTTTATAACTTGACAGTTAAAGTGCAATACATCATTTTTTATAACAGTGTTGTTGAATTTTGTTTGGAAGTTATTTGCACTCCGTTGTGTGATAGGGTTGAACATCATTTTCAAAATTGAAATACAGTACTACAAATATTCATTTTGCAATCTGATAATTTTTACAATTAAAATATGTAAATTTTTACCTTTGTAACATGTACACTAGCATCTACGTTTTGTGGGTTCTGCTTGTGTTGGCAAGGTTTTTGAGTCATCTTTACTTGGGGGCTTCTTTGATGAAGTAGGCCTATCACTTGTTGTCTTTTCAGAATCTGTCTTAGTCTCCACCCCCATTGAAATAGCAGTAGAAGCCTCTTCAGTGGCCTGCTATGAATGAGGAGAAAACATTATATCAAACAAAAATTGACAGCAGTAGAAGCATTTAAATCATCTGAAACAGAGTGCACTTCAACATAAAGTGAAGTGCACTGAATCATCATGGCAGAGTACACTTCGAGTGTAACTTGAAGTGCACCTTTAACCAGAAAAAGAGTGCCCCTTTTTAAACCTATATTTTTTAAAATATACTTGTCAGTACATTTTTACCTTTCTATCTTCGACTTAACTCTTGGTTTTATCAGTCTTTTATTCGCCTTGAGTGGTCTGTTATGAATAAGGAAGAATATTAGAAAATAAAAAGAGTCTAATTTTTGCAGTTAGAACCAAAACAAATCACTTTTTAAAAACTTGTGCACTTTATTTTAGTTTTAAGTAATGCTCACTTCTACTGTTTAGTAAGAGTGCACCTTCTTAACCTTTTTTTTTATGTAGTGTATTTGTCCGGACATTTTTACCTTGCTCACTTCAACCTGACTCACTTCTTTGTTAGTATTTGATTGCTCCTGAGGGTCCTGCTATGAATTAGAAAAGGAATTTGAGTTAAATGAGAGGTGTGATAAGTTTTTTTTAATGAAAAGGTGCACTGCAAGGTATTCGAGAAGTGAACTTAATTATGAAACCAGAGTGCACTTCAATATAAGTCTGGAGTTCAAGTTGATTTAAATGAGAACTGAGAAGTATGTAAATAATTACCTTTGTAAAATCTACAACAACATCCATGCTTTCTTGGATCTCTGTTTGTGTTGGCAAGGGATTTGTATCAACTCCAATTTCAGTCTTCTTTGGTGAAGAAGGCTTATTACTTGTTGTTTTCTCAGAATTTATTTTACTCTCACACATTTTTGAAACAGAAGTAGAAGCTGCTTCAGTGTTCTTCTATGAATGAGGAAAAAACATTATAAGAACACAAAATTGTGCAGTTGAGAACCTAAAAATAAAATTCTCTTTTTCATATATAAATTTAGTGCACTTAATAAAATATAGAAATGGACTTGTTATACTAGCAAGAGTGCACCTCTTTAACCTATATATATGAAGTTTTACTTAACTTGAAAGTTTACCACTATTTCTTCAATTTGGCTCTTCTCTTTGATAGTGTTTGAATCCACATCAGTGTCCTGCTATGAATGATTATAAAAATATCATGAAAATAAATCAAATTTGTGCAGTTAGAAGAAAGAAAGATTTTTCTTCTTATTTGAAGTGTACTTATCAAGATATTTACCTTAGTCTCTTCCTCTTGACTATTGTCTTTACTATTCTTTGACCCTCCACCAGCGGCCTCCTATGGATGAGGAAAAATATTTTTTAAATACTACCGAAAATAAAAGGGCAATGCACTTCATAAAATAAAGCGAAGTGCACTTCTACAGTTAGTACGAGTGCACCTCTTTTTTAACTGATATCTATATAGGGTTATTTATTCGACAATTTACTTTGTTCCACATCTAAATCGGTACATTTAAATTTGAGATAAAGGAATGTTTTAATCTGTGTAAATGTTCATGCTAATATAATACATACCTTTCCCACGTCCGGAACTACTTGAAATATATCGTCGATGCCTAAATCAAATTTTGGGGTAGAGATACTTTTGAAGTTTTTGTATTTCTTGGATCCTGTACTCCTATCACTATTTTGAAGTTCTAGACTCAACTGATTTTGTTTGTGGTTTAGAACTCTTCGTGTTCTCACTGCTCTTTCTTGATTCAGACCTTTCATGTTTTACCAGCTTAGGGGGTGTTGTGTTATTTTCTTTGTTCTCCTCGTTATCACTTGTATCAATTAGAACTATTACCTCAACAGCATCATTTTTTTCAACATCATCATCTTTTCCAGCAGGAGGTGTATCAAGAACCATTGCATCAATAATCTAAACTGTTTCTTGAGCGTTACACTATCCCTGACTGGATTCTTTTTCTTCTTTCTTCTCTTCTTCATTTCCAAGTTTTTCGTGCTCTTGCTGTTGCTCTTGCTGCTGATTAGATTGTTGTGAATGTTCTTGTACTTGCTCCTGGTCTAGCAGTTGAACAGGGTGTTCGTCGTCTAGCTCTTGCTCTTGGTGTTGCTGTTGATGAGGGCGGTCTCCCCCTTGATCCTGCTCCCACTGGTTTTGTTTTTAATACCTTCTGCAGCTCCTTCATGTTGGACCTCTCTATCATCTTCTGCATTTATGGTAACTTCAGCATAGTTACCATCAGACTTTTTGCTTTCTTCTTCTGATTGATGATCCCATCCATCGTCACCAACATCCATGTTATCATTCTTTTCTGCTCTTGAAATCAGAAATGTAGCCTCTATTTCTTCGATGCATTTAATAACGAATGGATCGCTAAAGAACTTGTCCTGGCTATCCTGTGAAAATCAGAAAAATTATGTAAGTCAGAATAAGGAAAAATTAGTTTATTTATTTTTACATAAGAGTTCATTTATTTTTCTTACCTGCGATTGTGAAGATTGGTAGTTCTGTGAACCTTGCAGAATTCTTATATTGATTATCTTCTCTATTGTTTCGTTGATTTTGTTGTATGTGTGACTGTCTTGAATTTCTTTTGTGGTTGTGTTGACATGCTCGTGATAAAGCCTGATTTTACTCGCAATAATTCGAGCTATATCAACTTGTTTGCGTATAAACTTGTAGAACTTTCCTCCATCACCCATGTCAATGTTGTCATCTATTCTTGAGCAGCCTGCACCCTGTTCAACTAGTTCGTCTCTATGCTCAGGTACTAGCAGTACTAGCAGCGGTGCATCTCTAACATAGCCACGATCAAAACCCATTTTCAAGCGAAGGTTATGCATTGCTTTGAAAGTGTCACTCTTGTATCCCTTAATAATGGGATAAGCTCGAGCAGGTTCCTCGCCATACATGATCAATCTATCACAGTATAGAACCTGTAATAATAAAAAAACTAGAATTAATGATTTCTGAAATGTGAAATAGTCTACTTCATAAATATGCAAGAAGAGATACACGAAAGTCCACCCCCCCCCCCCCCCCCCCAGGAGCCAAGGAAGTGCACCCCTAAGGGACAAGGAAGTGCACCCGGGTGTAGGAAGAAATTTGCACTAGAGTGTGTATCCCTAGTGCACTTATTTTTTTTACATTTAAAGTACACTTTTTAAGTTGCAAGAAGTTTTTCTTCTGGGAGAAGAGAAACAAGAAAGTGCACCCCCCATAAGCATGGATGTGCACTCCCAAGTTGCAACAGAGTGCAAATATGAAAGGAACAAAGTCTACTCATGAAAACTATTATCATGACAGTTCATTTAAAATATTAAAACAATGAAACTAACTCACCAGTAAGAGAAGATGAGGCCCCTTGAATGTTGAGTTGTCACTAAAGTCGTTTTTTAATTCACACAGCCTCAAACGACATAGACGGCACCAGTTATAGTTTGCCAAATCATCCCCTCGTGTCTTGTCTAACCAATTAATGAACTTAGATGACACGGTGCCATTGGCTGTTTTCTCAATTACAATGGAATAGAACAAAATAAAAAAATCTAATGCAAAAGAACCGTCTGCATTTACATTTTCTTTTAGTTTTTTACAAGATCAGAATAGATAACAGCTTTGTTATTCGGGAAGGTTGACTTCCAAGATCTTAATATGTCTGTGTTTGAACTTAGGAGTTGAAATTCGACTTCTCCTCTTGGTAGACCGAGATATTGTTGTATGATAGCGTCATTAATCACTATGTCTTGAAGGACATTCCTGAATATCAACGAGCAAGCTGCTGCATCAAATTTGCCTACAAGGCAGTCAGATAGCAGGTACGGCAATGATTCTATGTACCAACAAAAAAGCTGCTCCAACCCCAATCTCCTAACAGCCTGTTTTTAGTTTTCATTGAATTCCGTTAAGAAATGAACAGAGGACACCAATTGATCCACGTCTTTTCTGCTTTGTTACAGGCTTTATTTCAGGGTTGTCATCGGATTCTATATATATTCTGTGCGGTTCTATCATTTGAAACCTCTCTGTTTTTTGTTTTTTGAGTTTTCCTACAAAGACATAATTAAAACACCGATGAAATCAGTAAACTTGCTTCAAGGGTTTAGAGGTGCACTTAAAATTGAAAGAGAAGTGCACGTAATCATATAAACTTAGTGTACTTCAACATGAAAACGAAGTGCACTTAATCATCTAAACTGAGTGCACTTCTTCATGAACATGAAGTGCACTTCTTTTTACTTATCAAATGCATCAGTATCAGCAAAAAAACAATTGGCCCTTTTTTTAAAACTGGAGTGCACTATATATGCTACACAGAGTGCACATTATTCGTCATGAGAAGTGCACTATAAGCTAAAATAGCAGAGAGCACTTTTTTAGTTAAAATCTGAAATATGAATACTATTTTTTACAGGTGCACATCAAACCAAAAGAGAAGTGTACCTAATCATTTAAACTAAGTGCAATTCAACATAGAACCGTAGTGCACTTAAATCATCTAAACTGAGTGCACTTCGTCATGAACAAGAAGTGCACTTCTTTTTACTTATCAAATGCATCAATATCAGCAAAAAAAATAAATGGCCCTTTTTTAAACGGGAGTGCACTATATATGCTACACAGAGTGCACATTATTCTTCATGAGAAGAGCACTTCCAAGTGAAAATGTCAGAGGGAACTTTTTAGAGTTGAAATCAGAAGTATGAATACGATTTTTACAGGTGCACTTCAAAACAAAATGTTAGTTGAGCTTTAATAGTTTTGTTAAAGCTTAATCTATTTCTCTTTGTTTTGATGATAACAAACTAATAGGTTTAATCTCTTAGTGTTTTTAAGCCTTCCAGGTCATTGCCATATTTGTAAGGATGCGCTTAAGTCACTTAGAGATGCGCTTGACTGGTCACAGTCGCGCTTAACACCAAGCGGAGAAAGTAAGTTTCGCAAACGGTGTTTAATAAATCCATTCAAGACCAAGAAGTAAGAGTGATCGAGCTTCGAGGGCGTAGAGACGTGCTTGAATGAAGTTGAAGAAAGTTGACCACGAGGTTCCACAGAAGCTTAGGGTGCGCCAGAGCGCAGAAGAACAAATCCACACGCTATGAAGGCTGGTAAAGCGGGAGAGTGCAAGTTGTGTGCACAGGAAGGTGCAAGAAGAACTTTACACTTTTTGGGACGCTACTCCAGGGATCGCCAGCGTGGCAAGAGTTTGTTAGAGCTTGAAGCACACGGATTGCTTATGTGGCGTGGATCAACACATGAAGAACAAAACCAATTCACTCCAAGCCGTTGATTAATTCTGGTAAAGTGATCAAGGCACACGGATTGATGAGGTGGCATTGTGCTTAGTTTTTGTTTGTTACACAAATTGAGTTATAGGTTTAGCTTAAGGATTGTGTATAAATAGAGTACTATTACATTCACTCTAGGGATTGCAAACCGAGAGAATATAGGAAGCTAGAGAGAGCTTAAGAGATATTTCGTTTGTAATCAGAGAGTGTTGAGAGTGCCTTCTTGTTCTTCAGAGCTGAACTCAGAGTATTGTAAAGAGAGTGCTTACGAGTGAGCTTAAAGTGTTGAAGCAAGAGATTGTAATCCTTTCTTAATCAATACAAGTGTAGTGGTGAGTTTTATCCCGAGTCAGCTAGTGACTTAGGGTTCTCACCGTTTGGAAATTCTTGTGTGTGCAAATATAGGTGCACTTTAACAACTTAAAGCGCGCTTTATTGTCTGTCTAACCTTTTCCGCACTTAAGGACTTTAGTAAATTCATTACTAATAGTTCGTCATAGGTTAAGCGCAAGCCAAGTATTCAAAGCGCAATTGAATTCTTGTTAAGCGCAACTAGGGCTTAATGAACCTTAGTGACAGCGAACAATAGTTGATCAAACACGTGTTTTCTACACAAAAGAGTAGTGTACTTAATCAACTAAATTGAGTGCACTTCTCCATGAATGTGAAGTGCACTTAGGCATCTAAACTGAGTGCACCTCGTTATAAATTTGAAGTGCACTTTAACCTAAAACAGAGTATAGCAACCCCGAAAGCAGTTATTGAACTTCTTTTTTACCTTTCGATTTTGCTTCCATTGTTGGCTTTTGTTTTTTTTGTTGTTGTTCTTCACGATTATGGTCTTCCATAGGTTGATAAACCGTCAGTGTTGTTTTACTTTGTTGGTTTTCTGAGGTTTCTTCCACAAAAACTACTCGTTTTGGATCGTCCTTCTTCTTCTTCCTTGTGTAAACTGCTTTCAAAAAGATCTCACATCAACAAACAAACAGAAATAGTAACAAAATATAGCATCGTTTTGTTTTTTGGATGTTTAAATAGCATAATCTGAGTTAATAGGAGCAAATCCACCTTCGATTTAGCGAAAAAACACTCTTGCATGACGAAAAACACTATCGCTTTCAGGAAAAAAACGAACGAAAAGAAAAATCTAGGGTTTAGGGTTTTGATTTCTCACCAGCTTTGATGGTTGAAGCAGCAGGATTTTCTGTTTCTTTGCTTGAAGACATGTTTGTTGAGTCGAAAAATGCCTTAAAATCAAAAGAGTTCTACGATTTGTGTGTTTTAGGAGTGATTTTTGTTATGGGTTTTCGGTGTGCGATGTGAGAGAATGAGAAAACAGTGAAATGGTGAGAGAGACTGAGAGAGAGTGTGAGAGAGTATGAGAAACCTTAGGAGGGAAGAACGAAACTGAAGAGATAGTTAGTGAGTGGGGGTGGGGTGTGTGAGCGCGTGTCGTACTATTCTGCTTTTTTGATCAAAATAAAATCGACGTCTGTGATGAGTCCGCACAGTCCGCACGGTAATTTTAATCCGCACCCGATCAACCCTCTCTCTATATATATATATAGAGAGGTGGGTTCCGGTAAAACGGTTTTTGTGGTAAAATAGTAGTACTAATTTAGACTATTAGATTGAAGAGAATGAATGGGCTGGATTTGATTGGAAGAAAAATAGATTGATTAAATGAAAATTAATTAAAAAATAAATGACAGAATCTAGGGAAGGATAAAAAGAAAGATAAAAAAATTTTAAAAA
Organism: Phyllobates terribilis; assembly: GCF_046119375.1. Taxonomy (NCBI): domain Eukaryota; kingdom Metazoa; phylum Chordata; class Amphibia; order Anura; family Dendrobatidae; genus Phyllobates; species Phyllobates terribilis. Next base: position 27,313 of record NW_027365724.1, on the reverse strand, counting down.
AATTCTTTCATTGGTTATGATTTTATCTTGTTCAAAAACGATCTCTTGAGAATTTATTAAAGATTTTTTCTAGTTCATCTTTCAAAAGTTTATTCGTACCGCGATTACGGTTTTTTTCAAGATCCATAAAGGTGTCTTTGTTAGTTACCGTACAGTTTTCAGAATTTGTTGTATATATTTCGCGATTCAATACCTGTTTTTTCCCAGATTGCTGTCAAACTTTCTCGTTCTATTTTCGCGATTTCTCTGTTATGAATAACTCAATTTCAATATTTGCAAATTCTTTTTCGCGAATTTCAGTAATGATTTTCGAGATTTGAGTACTGATTTTGAGTAATAATTTTCGTGATTTTGAGTTATAATTTTCGCGATTTCATTGTTAAGAAAAACCCAATTTCAATGTTTGCGAATTCGGTTTTTCGCGATTTTGAGTAATGATTTTCGGGATTTCCAGTTACGATTTTCGCGGTTTCAATGTTACGAATAACCTAATTTTAATGTTGCGAATTCTTTTTTTCGCAAATTTGAGTAATGAATTTCGTGTGTTTAGTACTGATTTTCATATGTGATTTCAGTACATATTACCACGTTTGCAAATTCTGTTTTTCATTTTCTTTAAGTTACCGTTTTTTAAATCAAAAAATAATTGTTTTTTATTTACTTTTTTAAAATCAGAAACATTAAACACCTAAAAATGGGGGTTTCTAGTAGATGTTTTTGAATTTACTTTATTTTTTAAAACAAAAAATAATTGATTTAATCTTAACCATATATTTTTCTCTAATCTAACGCTCTAGAATAGTACTACTATTTTACTAGAACCTAAATCTATATATATATATATGTTTATATTATGAGATCATCACCTGATAGGAGCTTATTATATGGTGTTAACTAGCGACTATTATCTTAGGAATAGTGGTGTTTAGGTGCTTAACGAGTGGTATTCCCGGAATCTAGGTTGGAGTTTACTTATGGATTAGCGGGATGCTCGTAAGCGGTATTTTGTGGCTTTATCATGGAGATCCCGGTTGTGCTCACTTTTAGTGCATTCGGGATGGAGCTAGAGGAAGTATACCACGCCTACACCGAAGGAAAAACCGAGAGGTGAAGCCGAGCTGCCTCGATGCTTGTAGAAGACCGAAGACCATCTCAGGAGAAGCTGTCACGGCCGAGATGGAGTATCACGACCGAGAGTCAGCCTCAGTTGAAGTTGTCACGACCGAGACAATCCATCACGATTGCGACTTAGCTTCAGTTGACCTATCACGATCGTGACTCCCTATCACGATCGCTACCGGCCACGTACCTGAGAACTGGAGCATTGTCACGATCGTGACAACGGAGACGGACGGCCCATATTGAAGATTTTATCCGAGATTCTGATTAGTTTTTCCACTCTTTTTAGTTATTTTGATTTATTTTATTTCCCTTTTATTAGATACTATATAAGCCTTTCGAAATTAGGTTAGATTATTCATTCATCATCCATTATTCATTCATCATTCATCTTTCATTCATTATTCTCAGCCACATTCATTTAGAGAGAACTCAGCAGCAGCCTCCAAGAAAGCTTCCACCTTTATCATCTTTTCTGGTTTGTTTTCCATCATTCACCCATATTCTTCAATGCTTTCGAAGGCTATGTTTGGCTAAACTCTCTATAGTTCACTCTTAAGGCTGAAGCCATTGTTTTAGGATTTGTTTGTAAGAATTCTTATGTTTATTTTCTAAAGTTAATTTCAGGATTGTTTTATGATCTCTTGTGCTTTATTGACTATTGATTGATCTTGATTTTATCTAGGTTGCAAACTAGGTTGATTAATTATCCATCATATTGCTAGGCTTGATAATTCAATTTGAAAAGTCTTGTCTTTTAGGTAGCAATCAGAATTTGCATAGACTATTTGTGAGTGCTTATTTTGTAGAGATTATAAACCTGTGTCGAGTATCGGCTATTTGTCAATGGTATTGCATAGGCCTACATATCTTTGATCTTTATGCTGTTGCGCTTTTGAATCTTGGGATTTCCTTGGTTATTGCTTACAATAAGGGTTTCTAGGACTATTTGGACTAGTTGCTATTTACGAACAAAGAGTAGGACAACAAAATTAACCAATTCAGAATATTAATTAATAGAATTCGATGATCAACATTCCGATTAAACAATGTGCTGATGCTAGATAGAGTGATCTCCATAATCATATTAGTTACAACCCAACATTCATTTCTTTTACTTCTACTTTTGCTTAGTTACGATAATCAAACATCAAAACCCCCATTGTTACTATTAGGTAGCACCATAAGAAATAAATTAACCTTCTGGATCTCTTGGGGATTCGACCTCTTCTTACCGCTTTACTAGTGGAATTATTAAGTTGGGTATCTTTGATAGGCACAACGACCGGTTAGTCGCTCATCATCACCATACATAGCCAAATGGGCCAACTAGCCCACAAATGATACCATATCAGTTACAATATACATATATAAAGGCATATGGTTAAACCCCTAAATGTGAAACTTGCAATAGTGTTGCTTAATGGGGAGGGGCAAACAGAAATGGGAGCGAAGAGGCGAGATTTTATTGCTCGTCTAAAAAGATGAAGAAGGCGTTGTCTAGGAGGGGGGCAATCCTAGATGCTCAGACATATCAACCTCGTCCAAATCTTCATAGATTTGGTAAGTATAATTATGTATAAAAGTTGGTTTATATTTCTCCAAGTTCTACATTACTTTGATAATGACTTGGTTCATTCTTGTTGATGGATCAGAACTGTATCAAGAGGAATGGATCTAGAAGTCCTTTCCACTAGTATTGATAGGATCTACAAATGGGTATTACAAGTGATACACTTTTCAACCGAAAACAACTACTTACATCGTGTAAGCAACAAATAGAAAACTGTTGGGTGAATGTCAATGTTTCATTACATCATTCCTATTACAAGAATTAAAATAAGGTGTATTTCGACTAAGAGTAGAAATTTTTGTAGGTGAAGATATAAGCTTGTGGGTTCTTCTTTAGTAGTACCAAATTTTTATATTAGTTTTTATGTTCTTGTAACTTAGTTTGTTAGATGTAGTCAAAATGTAACTTATATTGTTGATTGTAATACGTTACATAAGTAACTTTCCCTTTAGTATGTTAATTTTCTTAAAGAGTGAAATTGTTATAATTTAAGTATATATCAAAATTATTAAATAATTGATAATAAATATCATAATAATTACTTATGATAAACTCAAAATTTTATTTATAATTAAGAAAGTTATTTCAAATGGATGGAACTAACATAGTCACGGTTAGATATTGCCCATTCGACTCGCTTGTTAGTCCCTGAATAACCATAGCTAATTAGTCTCAGTATTTTGGCCACTAGAGTCTATGGCCAATTTGATTCATCTTGGTCGTGGCCGTTAATCATGGTTGTTTGTCACAGATAGTCTGTGGCAAAGCATTAGACACACCCAATTATGTCATGGATTGGCCATTCATGACTATTGTCGAGGCAAACACTAGAGTATGGGCAAATCTATAACTGATTGATGAAAAATAACATGGTTGATCCATAACTAAATCTATGCATATCAGATGGTTTTTTCTGTAGTGCAAGACCTTTGTTGTTTTTAGGACAATGCTACATTTACATTAAGTGTAAAAAAAAATTACACATTTTGTCATGTGACATAAGATTCTATAAATTGAAAAGGGATTTATGAAATTCTAAATACACACTTATTTAGAGTTGTTTGAATGGGCACTTGTCTTTTACTGATTCATTCAACTTTTGTTTAATGAATCAACTATTCAACAACTTTGAAACATTTTATATTATTGTTAAGCTTTTATTTTATAATTTTTATTTTTTTATAAATTTATAAATAAAATTTTTTATCTAACAAGCTCCATTATGCATATATTTTAAGTTACATATATAAATATTATACTTTGCAATTGAAATCAGTTTAAGGGTGTTAAAATAATATAAATTAGTACTATTTTAGTTAGTACAATAATATTAAGAATTAGGTTAGGTTGCGAAAACTTCACAGCCGATTCTCGCTATCGATATTGAACATATATTTTCAAATTATAATAAAAGAGTATGAATTTGTGAACCTACTAAAAATATGTGATGGAAAAATGAAGCGGTGATAATTTTATATAGGGTCATTTGTCAGAAACCACCCCTCCAAATAGCCACATTCCCCTAAACCACCCCCAAATTACCTATTTGTCAAAAACCACCCCTTTAATGCCTTCCGTTACTGAAGTCACACCTCTCCCTATGATCTGTTAAAAAAACCGTTAGATTTCCAGTTCTTCTTCTTCGATTTCCATAATTCATACTACCACAATTGGAGTTCAAATTTTAATTTACCTAAATCAGGTGGTGATTGTGGAGGGATTTGAAGTTCACGTAGTTGTGTGCTATATGGAGTCAGAGGCCGGCTACCGACGATTAAGGGTAGCGAATTGAAGAAAAGAGAGATTTTACGGGAAATGGAGTGTTGATTTACTAGACTACTTTATTGTTACTTCCATGAAATTGCTCTTCCTGTCGACGTCTGCATCTGCAGATCTTTCAAAACCCAGGACTGGTACAAGGGAAACTGCTTCCAGGTTACCTGAATCCGAGCCACGCAATATTTCCGATCAAGTTTGAGATCAGAGCAAGTAGTGGAGGAGGAGGGAGTTGGCGTCACAGGAATTTTTTTGTTGAGACTTGGCAATCAGTTCTCAGGGCTGCTTGATTGGAATAGGGGTTGGAGAAGTTGTACGGTGCGGCCGCGAGGTTAATCTTAATTAAGGGTTCATCTTCATCCCCTTCACAGATTTGGGGTCGAAATTGGGAACCTAGAGGTTAGTTCGTTCAAAATTAGCGGTAGATCTGCGAAATTCGCAGAGATTTGGTGTGAATCGTGCTTTCCATCACTCGATTTGGTGAAGAACTGAAATTTTGGGTCGAATCTGAAGTTCGTCTTCTTCGTCGATTTCTTTGATTCATTGCCATATATTTGCAGATATACTTGGACTTGGTTTGAGATCAAGGATTGACCAAGGATCATGACGCTCGGCCTCTAATTTCGTCGTTAACGTGGCTGGGGGGTGTCGATATTTGATTAGAGCGTTGTTGGACCTCGAGCTTGTGGTGCAGGTAATGGTGGACAGCGACGCGACGACGAGGGATTCGGATGTAGGCGACTGTCAGAGGAGGACTGAACTGGGTTTGCGAGTCGCCCTAATCTATCCAAGAGTCCGAGCAAGATCTCCAGAACCGTCACCCGTAGGCATATTGGACGGAGTTCGCTAGTTCCAGAATTTGTTGATAGACAAGAAGAGATCTGGTGTCGACGAAGAAAAGGTCCTGAACTGTTGATGAGACTGATTAGAGGCTCCTCCCGTACTCAACTCTGCAATGACGATAGGAGCAGAGATTGCAAAAAACATGATGTATCTGCAACTTGAAGATGAACTGGAAATCGAAGAAGAAGAAGAACTGGAAATCTAACAGTTTTTTAACAGATCATAGGGAGAGGTGTGACTTCAGTAACGGAAGGCATTAAAGGGGTGGTTTTTGACAAATAGGTAACATGGGGGTGGTTTAGGGGAATGTTGCTATTTGGAGGGGTGGTTTCTGACAAATGACCCTTTTATATAACTAAATCTTTTTTTGGACCATCACTTGACAATGTAATACTTTATGTTCATGTATTGCATAGTGAGGTTCAACTATAAAACTTTTCGTATTTTAAGGTTAATTTCAGCAAATAGTTCCTCATAATAATATCAGAAAAATATATTAAAATATGTCTCTTACACAATGTATAAGTCTAAATTTTGGACTTGGTCAATATGTTGGACCAGTCGAGTTTGTCATTTAAAACCGAGCGACCCGAGATACGATCAACCTGAAAAACAATGGGGTCAAACCTGAAGGACCTGAACCGACCCGAAAAATATTTAAAGTATCATCCGTCCACCCGTCATCCACGGGTAAAACGGGTGCACCCATTTATCCACCTAAATTTCTCATAATATTTTTCTTTAATTTCTTTAAAAAAATAATAATATAGTAGGTAATTATATATAATTTATAAAATTATATTTTTATATATTAAAATTTTATGGGTTACGTGTGACGGTGGGTGACGGTGGCGGGTAATGGGTGGTTGGCGAGTGATGTGTGACCTTTCATCATCCACATGTGATTCATCATCTGTTCACTCATCATCTGCTTCACCCATCACCCATTTCGGGTTTCCATCCGCGAAATCGAGTTAGGTGTCGGGTGAAACAGTCACTTGCGGGTGATTTTAAACCCTAATTTTCACATAATACATGTTATTAATATAAAAAAGTAATTACATAATTTAATTAAAATTGAAATATTTTTTTAAAAAACATATAATAATATTATTTTGTGGTTAAAATAACTTTTTATTCCTATAAAGATAAAAAAAATATACTTGAAAACAACACTCTTGACCCGTGTGATCAATCCGACCCGAATTCCATATGACTTGTGCCCCTTTGACTCGAAAATTTTATCATCTTGTTCAAATCGAACTCGGTTTGAACCCGATCCTAACCCGCATGACCATTTTAGGGTCGGTTTCACTCATCGATATTTTCGGGTCAATCATGTCTAAGTGTCTCTCTGGCCGTGTTCGATTTGTAAAAAATCATTTGATAATGGAGCTTGTTAGACAGATAACTTTTTTAATTTATAAAAAATAAAAATTATAAAATAAAAATTTAGAAATAACAATTAATTTAAAGTTGTTAAGTACTTAATTTATTAAAAGAAAGTTGAACTAATAATAAAAAGACAAGTGTCTTAATCAAGAGCTTTTTACTAAAGCTACTTTTAGATCTCACCTTTTTTTAGTGGTAGAATCTTTTTCCATTTGACATATTTACATTTACGATTTGTTTGTTGTTATATTTATAAATATATTATAAAGAATTTTTTATTTATTCTAAAAAAATATTTTTAGCACGGTTTCCGATATCAAATACTAAAAAAGAAAAAATAAATATTTATATAAAAAAAGTCTTTATTAATAATCTGCTCAACCAACCCTAGTATAAATGTAGATTTATCCTTGTTTTCTTAAGTAATGGGAGAAGCCTTTTGTCAGGTGTAAGCAATGAAGTCAAGCAGGGATATCGATTTCCTGAAGGAGGTGGAAATAGAAGCTTACCAAGTGCTTGCATGGAGCTATCCTTGATCAACACGTCGCATGCAACTCACTCATCAAAAGCATCTCAAATTCCCTCTACATATATCAAGCTCCGCGGAAGACATGGGGATCGTTTTTTTTTTCCAGCCGGAAGACTTGTTTAATTTGAGATCAACTGCTTAGTTTTCTAAATTTACAAAAAATAGTTTTATAGAAATGCTGAATTTTTGACTTATTCTGTTTCGGGAGTGAATTATCGGACATCTTTTATCATTTAATTTCGGAAACTTTCAATAAAATGCAACACATTTTTGTGATATTTAATAATTTACATCAAACACATATGATATAAATAATATTTAATATATATACAATTTTATTAAAAAGATTAAAGTCCGTTTCCATACAAAAAATATTATTTTTATAATTTCAAAATATTAAAGGCAAAATTCATAATTCGCAGAAAATGCATTCACTTACACCCGAAGAATTCTTCGTTATTGATAGATAGATTAGATAATAACAAATATTTATTCGTTCTCGTCTACCTTGAATTTGAATCCTAATACAACTAAAACATGTCAAAAATCACGACGAAATGTTTTTATCAATTCAAATCACGTAGAGCGATATTTCATAGTGGAAATTGGAATTTTTGAGATAGGCGGAGAATCAATTAAATTAGGGTTTTAAGAGAGAGACGTACAGTAATAAGATAGACAAAGATGCTTCAGTGGTGAATGATGTAAACTTAATTCTATCTATATAATAATAGTAGGATCTTCGATCATGCTTTTAGTTACGTAAACATACCGGTTGACATCGTGATTGAGATAACGATGATTGATCGCAGCAAACCGAGCTTATGGAAATCGCCTTCTTTCTCTTAGCCTCTTTCTTCTCTACTTAATATTTTTAGGAGAAAATAGAGAACGTAATATTGTCATACCCTATTGATGATTAATGGGTCTCTTAAATAGGCAGAGAGAGGGGCCAAAATCCTCTAAAGATATATTTTAACTTATCATCAAAGTTAAAAAATAATAAACATATCTTTAGTTTTAAGAGAAGATTTTATCTTCTTTCTTTATCCTTATTTTATCAAATCAGCATATTCCATAAAATAACCTTAATGTTATATGGGCAACATAATGGTATTTAATGAATATCTTACATTCTCCCACTTGGTCCATATGACAAAAACTTTAGTGGTCATATAGGAACAAACATAAGGCGCGCATTAATGCTGAATTGATGTGTTTAAAAGGCGTATCTTAATTACCCTTAATTGAGTTGAATCATCGATTAGGATCATAGCGGTTCTACATTAATGAAAGAATGCAGTCCCTTCCATGTACCACTAACTGACAACCAAAGCAACTAAGTCTGTATAAGTAGAAGTAAACATAATGGTCCCCATTAATGTCTTGACGAAAGACTAGTTCTGTTGTCATGCATTGCTATAATATGTACATAAATAATCCATAACATGAAACAGAAATTTCATAAGTTACTTGAATGAATATTCAAAACCAATGTCGTAACAAAACACATAGCAATCCATAAAGTCATGAGAGTAAATACGAAGGGAAACATTAGTGATCACCCTCAAGGCCCATAGCTTCAGCATTTTGATTAAATGCCTTAGGAGGCAATCCCTTCGTTAGTGGATCTGCTATATTAGCACGAGTGTTGATGTGCTCAATTAACACTTTCTTCTTCCGAACTTCGTCCTTTACTGATAAGTATCTCAGTTCCAGGTGTTTTATACCTTTAGAATACTTATCATTCTTGGAAAAGAATACAGCTGCGGTGTTGTCACAATGAATTTTCAGCGGCCTAGCAATGGAATCCATGACTGTAAGCCCTGAAAGGAAATTCCACAACCATAATGCTTGAATTGATGCCTCAAAGCATGCTACGAACTCGCCTCCATGGTGGATGATGCAATAATGGACTGTTTGGAACTTTTCCATGAAACAGCACCGCCAGCCAGCATGAACACATAACCAAAGGTGCTCTTCCTAGTATCTCCACATCCAGCAAAATCTGAGTCCGTATAGCCAATCACCTCAAGGTGACCAGTATTCCTAAAAGTGAGCATAAGTTCCTTTGTCCCTTGTAAGTATCTCAGCACTTTCTTTGCAGCATTCCAATGATCAATACTTGGATTGCTTTGATAGCGACCTAGCATGCCAACTGCAAAACTGATGTCTGGTCTAGTGCAAACTTGTGCATATCCCAGACTCATTACAAGAGACGCATAAGGGTAGTTTTTCCATTCGATCATGTTCTAATTCAGTTTAAGGACATTGACTTAAGTTGAATTTGTCCCCTTTCTGAATTGGAACAACATTAGGATCACATGTTGCCATGCCAAAATTTTCCAAAACTTTTGTGATATAGGCCTTTTGAGATAAACCTAAAATCCTACATGATCTATCTCGGAATATTTCTATCCCAATCACAAAAGAAGCGTCTCCCATATCTTTCATTTCAAAGTTTTGAGAAAGAAAGTCCTTGGTTTCCCGTAATAAGCCAAGGTCACTACTTGCTATTAGTATATCATCGACGTATAGAACCAGAAATGCAAACTTACTCCCACTGATCTTCAGGTATATACACTGATCAACTATGTTTTCAGTGAACCCAAAGGTGGTAATGGTATCATGAAACTTAAGGTACAATTGCCGAGAAGATTGCTTTAATCCATATATCGACTTTTTTAACAAACAGACCTTATTTTCCTTTCCTTCTATAATGAAGCCTTCTGGCTGGGCCATATAGACTTCTTCTTCTAAACTTCCATTCAGAAATGCCGTTTTCACATCCATTTGATGTAACTCTAGGTCAAAATGAGCTACTAAATCCATGATTATGCAAAGAGAATCCTTCTTAGATATTGGAGAGAAGGTCTCATTATAATCGGTGCCCTCTTGTTGATGGAATCCTTTAGCCATGAGTCTAGCTTTATGTCGTTTGATTTTACCAAGAGAGTCCCATTTGGTCTTATAGACCCACTTACAACCGACTTTCTTATGTCCTTCTGGTAAATCGACCAACTCCCAAACCTAATTTGTGGCCATTGATTTCATCTCTTCGAACATGGCATCAATCCATTTTTCAGGATCTTCTCTTTTCATGGCTTGTGAATACGTAGCCGGATCTTTTGCCAATCCATTGTTAAATTCACATTCTTGCAAATACAGAATGTAATCATCTGAAATTGCTGGTCTTCTTTGTCTTATAGACCTCCTTAATGCTATCTCAGGTGCTGCATTCGTATTCGGTTCAATGGCAATAGGCTCATGATGGAGTGCGTGGTCATTGATAATTGGTTCTACGATATTGGTTGGGCCAACGTCATTAGGTAGATAGTGTCAATCGGGATCCCAGGCACGGGAATGGTATATGTGCCCGAATCTCTCTAATGGCCACTTCTCGGACTGTATCACTCCCACTGATTTTGCCATTCTTAATAAATTTGGCATTACCGGTTTCTAGAATTCTGGTACTATGATTAGGACAATAAAATCTATACCCTTTTGATCTTTCTGGATACCCGATGAAAAACCCACTTATGGTTTTTGCATCGAGTTTCCGTTCATGTGGATTATAAATGCGTGCTTCTGCTGGACATCCTCAAACGTATAAATGTTTCAAACTGGGTTTCCATCATTTCCACAACCCAAATGGTGTTTTAGGAACAACCTTACTGGGAACCCGGTTCATGACACACACAGTAGTCATTCGAGCATGCATCCATAATGATATGGGTAAATTGGAGTTAATTAACATACTTCTAACCATTTCTAAAAGTGTACGATTACATCTCTCAGCAACACCATTCATCCATGGCGAACCAGGCATTGTGTACTGAGGTACTATCCCTAATTTTTTAAGACGTTTAGCAAAAGGACCATGACGTTGTCCTGACTCATCATATTTATCATAAAATTCACCACCTCTATCAGACCTAATGATTTTCACCTTTTTACCTAATTGTCTCTCACCTCAGTTATGTAGGGTTCTACTGCATTCACAGATTGAGATTTGTCATGCAAATGTTATAAATAACAATAACGTGAATAATCGTCAATAAAGGTGATAAAGTATTTTTCTCCCCAAATGAAGGATAATCGAAAGGTCCGCATATGTCGGTATGTATAATTTCAAGCAGTTCAGTACTTCTTGTAGCTCCTTTTTTGATGTGTTTAGTTTGCTTACCTTTAATGCAATCTACACAAACCTCAAAGTTAGTGAAGTCGAGACTCGGAAGAATCTCTTCTTTCACTAATAACTTAACTCTTTCTCTGGATATATGACAGAGCCTTTTATGCCACAAAAGGCAGAACTTTCACTTGACCTTTTACGTTTCAAATTCACTTTAGGATGCAAGGTTACTAGGGATTCAGAAAAGAAATTATCAAGAATAATTTGATATAAACCATTAATTAAAATTCCTGAACCAACTAAGTTATCATTCTTAAACAAACTGAAACGTCCATTACCAGTAGATGAATGAAAGCCATCAAGATCAAGTTTAGACAAGGAAATCAAATTGTCGGAAATAGAAGGAACATAAAGAGTATTTTCTAAATCTAAGTGAAATCCAGTGATTAAAACTAAACAAAAGGTTCCAATGGCTTCTACTGGTGCTTTCATCCTATTCCCCATATAGAGATAAGCTTCATTTGGTTTTATGTTCCGGGTTGTAAGGTATCCCTGCATCGAGTTTGAAACGTGAACATTAGATCCAGAATCAATCCACCATGTATTAGAAGGTGCTTCTACAAAGTTAGATTCGAAACATACAAAAGCCAAAGGCTTACCCTTCTTTTCGAACCATTCTTTACGCTTTATGCAATCTTTCTGAATGTGCTCATTCTTTTTACAAAAATGGCAGTTATCATTCTTCTTACTTTTCTTCGGTGGTGGTTGACTGGACTGGTTGGAAGAGTTATTCTTATCGGAGGAACCCTTTTTATTGTCCCTCCAATGTTTCTTTCCGAATTTCTTCCCATTCACATGCATGTAGTTTGCATTCGGTAAGTGGCTGCTTTGTTGCTTAATTCTAGCCTCTTCTTGAACCGGCTTATTGGTCAATTGATTCACATTCCACGTTTCTGTAATCGTGTTATAATGAATCTGAAAAGGACCATATTGTTGAGGTAAAGAGTTAAGGATAAACTGGACTAGGAATGAATCATCTACTTTCATGCTTAGTTTACCCAATTTTGCAGCCAAATTAGTCATGTCAAGTACATGTTGCATGGTTTTAGAGCCATCATAACGGGTAGTTATGAGTTCAGCCATAAGTTTCCCGGCAACAGCCTTGTCGCCAGGCTTAAAGCGTTCAGTGATTATCTGTAAGTACCCTTTAGCGGTTAAGGTATCACTTTCAGGAATTGAAGACTTAATATTGGATGTTGTTGTGAGACGTAGGAACTTTAAGCACAGTTTATTGGCTTTAGTCCAAGCATTATGGGCCAGTTTCTCTTCGGTTGTGGACTCAGCCGTAAGGTCAACTAGCTTATCCACAGTCAAGCCCGAGTCTATCTCAAGTACACCCAAATAAAACTCCACATGCTCTTTCCACTCATTATAGTTAGGTCCATCTAGTTCGGGAACAGAGTTGATAAAGGAGTTAAGCTGTGCTGGTTGAGAAACTGCAATACATGGATTCAGCTTATAATCATTAAATTTTGAGGCAATAAAGGACGATGGCATACATGACCAAGATTTTAACGTACATGAATGATTTACTTCTTACAAATTAAACAAGTATGTTATCTGCGGATATCCAATACATGCTTAATCACATAAATAAATCATCTACTTAATGGTCAAATTCTTCTTATGATGCATGGTCTACCTATGGGTATACCATCATGATAAGAATTAAACCAATCATTGATATTACTTAGTCTGACATCCAAAACGTACTTTGAATTTACTGTGGCAGATTGCAAACAATTAAATGAATGTCATATTTGTGTGATTCAACATCCAAGACATGCTTTTGAATCTACTGTGGTAGATTTCAAATTTTAATATGAATTTTTCTTAATTTTGAAATACGATCACTACACAAATATCAAATATTTATAACAAGAAAACAATTAAATAATCAATTCATTCCGAACAAGGAGAAGCAAATTTCTTGAACCTGAACAGTTCACCAAAAAGAAACCAACGAACAAGAAATAGCAGCAGCTTAAGCCTAATTCATGACTTTAAAAAAACGCAATATATAGATTAATTAAATACCGCAGTTGACATCAACAAAATAAACCAATTTAGCCACTTCACTAATGGCCATGCCAACAGCGAACATAAACAATCAAAACAAAAGGAAATCAACCATTATCAGATCAACATATTGGGCCCTTTAATTAAGCAAATTGGGTCGTGCTATTTTTGCATACATCAACTATGTTGGAAGAATCAGCAATCAACAAAATCAAGCTTGAGCCCTGATGTAGTATTCCAACCCAAAAAAAACGAACAGTGTAGAATACATATAATTATGGACTTAGTTAATTAGCCCAAACCAAAATTAGCACCTAAACGATCAAAACAACAACTTTTCACGTCCATAGTGATGTGTTCTCTTATTTTAGTTGCTCCGTCACTATACAGTGAAAAAGGCCCGATTTTGCAAGCAAAAAAAATTTACATACAATGTGGCCATACATACATCACGTAATTATAAACGAAATTTAATTCAACAAATATGCAAGAATCAAACAAGTTTAAAGCGGAAATAAGATACTAGCATGATTCTTCGATTATATGAACGAAAAAGAATGATCTTTAACCCGAAGTGACTGATACCACATGTAAACTTAATTCTATCTATATAATAATAGTAGGATCTTCTATCATGCTTTTAATTACGTAAACATACCAGTAAACATCGTGATTGAGATAACGATGATTGATCGCAGCAAACCGAGCTTATGGAAATTGCCTTCTCTCTCTTAGCCTCTTTCTTCTCTACTTAATATTCTTAGGAGAAAATGGAGAACATAGTATTGTCATACCCTATTGATGATTAATGGGTCTCTTAAATAGGCAGAGAGAGGGGCCAAAATCCTCTAAAGATATATTTTAACTTATCATCAAAATTAATAAATAATAAACATATCTTTAGTTTTAAGAGAAGTTTTTATCTTCTTTCTTTATCCTTATTTTATCAAATCAGCATATTCCATAAAATAACCTTAATATTATATGGGCCACATAATGGTATTTAATGAATATCTTACAAATGAGTTTGGAGAAGCATAGCGGCAGAGACAGATATGACGGTGGTGATGGTGTCAAGAAGCAAAGAGAGAGATGTACCAAGAGGAGAAGTTGGAAATGACCAAGATGTTTCAATCATGAATAGGTTGCGAGAAGCAGGACAACCTTTTCACTCTAGCGTGATACGATTAAGGTATAAGATATGTTGAATCGTAACGTCGGTTATGTCTCAAGCAAGGAAGTGTTCTTTCCCAGAAGTCGTTGTAGCGGAATTAGATCAATCACTTAGTATTGTAGAAACTCGAATTCAGAGTGGAAACCTCAACAAAACTATGTTGATTAAAAGCACTACCTTCTAGTTCTTCACTAGAAGGATTTTCAAACAATACTTTATTGATATGGTTCGTTACAAAAGAGAGCTCGGATTACACACAATAATCTCTACTGTCACTCGCACCTAAACTTAACCTTACAATATTGTTCACTCTGTTCTTAATCTAGCCTGTGTTTTCTCGGTGTTTCGTTAAAGATTAATCCCTAATCATTTCACTATATATATCATCTTGGCAAGATCCTTTCCAATAATCTCATATCTCATAAACTAATAGTTAATCCATAGATTATCTTATTAAGTTAATCGATATAATATTATTGGTTACAACAATAATATCATATCTTAACAACTTATATATAGCCTCCTTCCAGCCGACCTGGATCTCTTTTCTTTGTGTGGCTGTTCCGAGTTAGTTAAGATTATCCCAACAACCTTTCTCGCGTATCATCCTTACTCACTTCATGCTTTTTGCCGTCTCTGGCTTCCTCCTAGTTTTGGAACTCGTCCCTCATTCCATTTCTCGCTTCCTACATATTCCTCACGCTTCCCTATGCTTACTTCTCGCTTCCCTTAATACCAACTTGCTTCCCTGAGTATATTTCATGTTCTATGGAAACTTCCCTCAAATAACACTTGCAATACTACACTCACTTCACTTCCTTAGTTGAGCATTTGTCACAATCAAAACTAGGAACTCTAACAAATTCCCCCTTTTGATGGTGACAAACTCTCTTAACTTTTTAAATTAAACCTAAGCCTACATCGACTAAATTAAGACAAGGTTAACCCTAGCATCTACATCATTCCCCCCACGATAAACACTCATAGATTCTCTAGTAAGTCATTCCCCCTCAAAATGTTAACCTATCTAATCCTTCCCCTTTTGGCATCATCAAAAAGCAATCTTGAGAAATTACGCAAATAAGCAACACAAAATCAACACAAAGGTACCAAGCACAAAACATCCATAAGTGCCGACCAGACTGGCACTTTTGAAAATATAGTTCACAAACACAAAAGAGGACAGTTTAGTTAGCAATCATGAAGCCATAGCAAAAAGGGTAAGCAAAAGATGCCAAAAGAGAAATCGAAAGTGAGGCTCGGATGGTGTTTCGGGGACGGGACATGCGCTTGGGGAATGATCAGTCGGAGTCATAATTGTCATCAAAGGATTGGGTGGTGTCTGTCGGGCCTTAAATAACAGATAGTCCTCATGGAGGGACAATACCTTTCGATTGATCCTTTGCACATGTTCGACCAGCAGAACATTGACTTCACACAGTTGTTGTATGCAGGTCTGGACATCAACCTGCTTTGGAGTTCCACGAGCACTTCCTGAATGTCATCAGGTTCCTCAACCTTTGCTTTTCTCTTACCCTTAGCTTCAGGAACACGTCCCCACCGTACTCACCCATTTGAAACAGCATTTTTCTTTAAGGTGGACTCACCTAGCTCCTTACTGTAAGTCTGATATCCCTTCATTTCTCTGTTTACCCCGTGATATTCAAATATTTTCCGTACCACAGATGGGAAGGGTAGACCGTGCGATTTGGTACCTCTGGCGTGCGCCATATGTCGCATCATAATCTTTGAAGGCTGATTGGTTCGTGTGCGAGTAACTTCTCCATTTAACAACACATCCTGAATGAGTAGTTGACTTTTCTTCTTTTCTCTCGGAATAACAATTGGGAGCAGTAGGTAGTGATCAATTCTATTTGTGGTGGTCATCAGGGTAACTGTCACGTCCCTGGTAAGCATGGCTCCCAGGTCCCTTGAAAATGTGCGAACAACACTGACCGTCGCGTCCTTCGGCCAACCACCCTTCACATACATCTCACACCCATCATGCGGGAACTTTCAAAATATTGGCCAACTCTCTACTAGTAAACATGAGCAAACTATCTCCTATTTTGTAGGATGCTATCATGCCAGATGCGTTTACTTCTAAAGATAGAGAGGAATAAAACTCGCGAATGAGGGGTGCGTACACTGATGGCTTTGAGGTGAAGATCCCTTCCCAATCCTGATGTTCCCACAACTCGTGAACATCCGAAAGACCATTGTCCATCAACAACCCAACTGTATAGGTCATTTCCTTGATTATTGGGCGAGTGCTGACTTCCAGGGAAACTTGGTCCTCGACCTCTCCTTTCGTCTTTCCTCCTTTAGCAATCATTCCCCTGGTAAGGCATCTCGGTGGTCTTTCAATTTTCGCCTTTTGGGAGCAGATTAATTCCTCTTCATCGCTGAAATCGACGGATACAGCAGACGTTTTAGACGATGCTCTTATCTTTTGTTTCACCGAAATGGAAGGGATGCGTTTCAGAGTACGTTTGGAAGGGGTTTCTTTGATGATTTCTCTTTGACTTCGTCTTCCAGGTTACGCATGATGTCGGCTACGGATTCTGTAACAACCGGTGGTGGTTTGTCTTCCTTGGATGGCGTTGAAGATGGTTGTTTAGGATCTTGAGGAGTTTCGGCAGGTTTGGGGAGGCTCTATTTTTCTGGGAGCTCGGTGTCGGGGTTAGGGTTAGGGTTTTTGTAGTGGTTCTTGAGTTTCTTTGGTCATGGCTTGTGGGGTTTGTGGTGGCTGGTATAGAACCAACGCTGACTCCGAATTCTGTACATGTATTTCTTGCTCTCGGACAGTGGCATTGGTTGTTGACAAGATATCGGCGGTGGGACATTCCGACTTCTTGTGTTCGGCGATGACAGATTCAGTGGATGATTGATGTAGGGATTCCTTTGGGATTATTAGTTTGTTGATGTCGATTCCAAAGGCCAGAAGCTTTGGTGCGGAGGTCCTCGTGGTCGAAGGTCGGGGATGATGAAGAGTTGGCCATGGTGTTGGGAGGTATGGTGTGGTTGGGAGAGAAGGAGATAGTGAGAAAATGAGAGAGTTGAAGTGGTGAGAGAGTGAAGGTGAGAGATGGAGAGGGTAAATTATTTTTGGGTTTTGTGATCCCATCAAAAAGCAGGTCACCTGTTTTGTGATGAATTCTTGCAGCTTTTTATCAGAATCCCCGCACAACGACGTCCCATCTATCAGTTTGCCCATTTTCCGAAGAGATGCTTCAATTTATTTGTTCACACAGCTCCTACGTTCAACTTTCTGCGTGACTTTATTAATTATGTTTCCTTTTTTGACACACATCCATGCACAGTCTCCAGTTCCATTAAAACAGACTCAAACCTTTCGGTTTCTCGTGCTTGCATTGTACCGGTAGTGAAGTAGTGTAATGTATAGGGGATTCGGTACCAATATGGTGTCCCAAAAAGACCATTACACGAAAATAACATTTATTCATTCATGAATGTGTTTTATCATTATAACAGACTAGTTCCGTTAATGTACGGAAAGAGGGCTCATAGAACTCTTCTATTATGAGAGGCTAGGGGTGATTTCCTCCATCATGTGGGTTTGTAATGTTGGGATAAAAAAAATCATCAGGAGGATTCTTTTGGGCCGAAAAAAAACCTTTTTGCATATAAATACACAATCTTGTCAACACAAGAGTTCAATCATGGGCATGTAACTTGCATTTAAAGAGCAACCATGGAAGGCACAGATGTATGTCGGGGAAGTGAGAACTTAGTATGACTATGCGATGGTTAATTAAGTAAAAAATGAATTTGCATTTCTTCACCAGTCACCAGGGGTATTCAGAGAAGGAGAACATTTAGTTGAGGGAAATCATACCGAGTTCTATTTGTAGTTTCTCGTACGGTTCTCTGTGCAGTGACTTTATGAAGATGTCGGCAATTTGATTCTTTGTGCGGCAGAATTCCATTGTCATCATCCGTTTGTCCACACAGTCTCGAAGAAAGTGATGTCTAATCTCAATATGCTTAGTTCGTGAGTGCTGCACATGATTCATAGAGATATTTATTGCACTTGTGTTATCACAGAATATAGGAACAAAATGTATTGAGATACCAAAGTCACTTAGTTGTTGCTTGAGCCATATTAGTTGAGAACAACAAGCTATTGTTGCAATGTACTCAACTTCGGTTGTGGAGAGTGCTACATATGTTTGCTTCTTTGATCCTTATGGTATGAGACACGGTCCAAGGAATTGAGCCATACTTTCTATCAACGCGATTCCCTGCAATGCCCGCGTCTGTGTATCCAATAAGATTTAGATCGCCTCCCCTGGGATACCCGAGACATAGGTCACTCGTCCCTCTGAGATAGCGAAGTATTGTCTTAACAGCCTTGAGGTGTGTTGCCTTCGGATTTGCTTGGAACATGGCACAAAAACACACATTGTACATGACATCTGTCCTACTAGCAGTTAGGTAAAGCAATGAGCCAATCATTCCCCTGTATAGCGTTTGGTCAAAGTTTCCCTCGTGATCATCCTTGCCTAGTGAATCATTTGGAGACATGGGTGTTGAGAATGGTTTAGCATCGGTCATTCTGAAATTCTTGATGCACTCTTGAATGTATTTTTGTTGATGGACTTTCGTGCCTTCTCCGTTTGTATTGCGTGTAGTGCAAGGAAGGATTGAAGTTCTCTTATCATGCTCATTTCAAACTCGCTTTCCATAAGCTCTATGAACTGTTTGACCAGGGAATCGTTTGTGGATCCAAAGATAATGTCGTCCACGTAAACTTGCACAACTAGAGTGTGCTATCTTAGTAAGAATAGGCTCTTGTTGACTTCTCCTCGTTTGTACCCATGGGAGAGAAGAAATTGAGATAATCTTTCTTACCAGACCCTTGGTGCTTGTTTAAGTCCATACAATGCTTTGTCGAGGACGTATATATGTTGTGGATTCTCTGGATCTTGAAAGCATGGGTTTGCTCCACGTACACTTCCTCCTTTAAAAAGACATTGAGGAACGCTGCCTTGACATCCATCTGTTGTAGCTTGAATCCGTGATGAGTTGAGTAGGTGATTAGTAGTCGAATAGCCACAAGTCTAGTGACGGGAGCAAAGGTCTCGTCGTAGTCGATTCCCTCTTGTTGATTGTATCCGTTGACAACCAATCTTTCCTTGTTCCTTGTTACTTCTCCCTTGTCGTCCAACTTGTTCCTAAACACCCACTTTGTCCCAATGATGGTTCGATTTGATGGCCTTGGAACCAGTCGCCACACCTTGTTTCTTTCAAAGTGATGAACCTCTTCTTGCATGGCTCTTACCCATTCTGGATCTTTCAAGGCTTCATATACATTCTTTGGTTCTGCCAGGGAAACAAATGATGTGAAGGCATAGGAGTTCTATTCCGGAGTACTCAATTCCCTGCGTACGACTGGAGAGGAGTCGGGGACTTCTTCTTGCTTGAGGGCGATGCGAGCTACATAATCATTCATCCAGAAGGGTAGAAAGCGGAGTCTGGGTCCATCATCTCCACCTACGTTGATGGCCTAAGAGGAGCTGATGTTGTTCTGTGGATCTGTATTATTGTTCTCCCTTATTTCCATGTGAGCCTCATGAGACGGGGAACCCAAATATTGTGCGGCTTCATCTGAAGGAGGGACACATCCTTTGTCTGTGATTGGGGAAGCTTCCGCGCCGCCATCTGAATCAGGCTCCGGAATTTTAAGAAGAGGGAAGATATCTTCTTCATCTAGTGAGGGCGCGCTTGGATCCTGAAGCTCATCTCCTACCATGCTGTGTTCCTCAAACTACACGTGTACACTTTCCTAGACTTTCCTCGTTCTTTGATTGAAGATCGTGGGTAGCCCTTCCACCAGTTCCTTTGAATGAAGCTTGCCCAATATCTTGATACTAGCATGCCCGAATCTTTTGTGCCCCAGTTCTGATTCATATTTGAGGGACACAAGGCACACTTCCTTGTCTAGGAGAATGATGGGTCTACTCGATATATCTTTTCATCGCATATCCCTTTCAGCACTATCTTTCATGTCTCAACATTTACAACAGAATAACCTTTTACGGTGAAGATAACCTCATTTTTGCCTCCTTGACATAGCTGAGCTACGCTTAGGAGATAAAACTTGAGGTTGTTCACCATGTTGACATTTTCTATTGTGACATAACTCGAGATGTTTACCTTTCCTATACATGTGATTGTTCCTTTGCTTTCATTTCCGAAAGTGATGGATCCGCCTAAGCATTGTTGAAGTGACACGAACCAGTCCTTGTTTCCCTTCATGTGACCTGAGCAAGCACTATCTATATACCAGGAACTCTTCGTCGCTTCCCCATGCATGTGTAATGTTAGTTTTTACGTACCCAAGTAAGCTTAGGCTTACTAGTTTAGAGGCAATATTTCTTAGATTTGGTACTTTAGGAATAGTGTTGGTCAGATTTGATCCTATGGGATGCTTGTGCCTTTTGTAGTTGGTGTCGCTTTATCTTTACGGGTGGCAAGGGCATATTGGTTTCTTTCTATCATGCGTTTCCTAGCATAGCATTCATGTTTGTAATAACCTTGCTTTCCACAGTGCCAGCAAACTCTGTGACATATAAGGTTAATGTACTTGCTCTGTCCCGGTCATATTGGCTTACTTTCCTTACGTGCCTCGAAGTTAATTTTCGAAGTTTCTTGTTTTGGACTTGATTTAGCCACATAGTATACGCCTTATGTCCGTCAAACCATGGTTTTGTCGAGCTTGACGGAATTTGTTCCTTCCTTTTTTCCTCACCATCTCTTTGTCCACAATGTGGATCTTTACACGGTTCGGTAGAGGTTTCAGGAATACTTCCCACAGTCCCCGATCTTTCCTTGGTTTGAACAATAGAAGGTTATGTGTAACCTAGTCCAGAACGAGAAACAAACCTTTTTGTGAAATTTTCTTTTTCAAGTTCAGCTTTCCATGCATGTTTTTTCTTTTCGTCGTCAAGCTTAAGGTTTTCTAATTCTTTTAACAACTTGTTTTCAGAACGAGACAATGCATTTTTCAGAGGTAAATGAGTGCTAAGAGTTTTTGTTCAGAGAGGCGACTTCATCTTCTAAGCTGGGACACTTAGTACACGTCCATGAAATAAAGGAGGGGGCTTTCTCAAGATGCTTCACCTTTTCTGCCCAAACTTTATTTTTCGTGGAGCAGATTTGAGATAACTTCCTCCTTTTCTTCAACAACGCTCGAGAGTTTACCAATTTCATTTCCCAGTTTTCTAACAAGATTCATAAGATGCTCTTTAGACTTTTCTTTTAGTTTTGAAAGAAGCATGGATTATGTTACCTCCTCCTCTATGGGATCCTCGTTTTCCATTAGACACATGTCCTCGGTCAGTAGGGATGCATCCTCGTCTGAGTGGGGATGCTCCCCAAGTTGCCACCATTGCGTTCTTTCCATCCTGAATAGGTGGTTGTCCAACCTTTTTCTTGAAGCAGTTTCTGGCAAGTGACCTTTCTTCTGATAGTCGTAACATATCACCTCTTTCATGTCTTTGTTTCATTTTGCGGTACAATGTGTGTTGCGACTTCCTTTTCACATCTTCTTGAATGCTCGGGTGATGAGGGAAACTTCTTCATCAGCATCCTCTTCTCCACCTTCAACTTGGGCCAGATCAAACGCTTTCTCAATCTTGAGGGCGATGCTTTGGGATTTTTCCTCCTCCCGTCGGGTAGTTTTCCTTTGTTGTATCCCTGCATTGCTCTGAAGCCTTGTGACTAGTTCCTCCAAGGTGATGCTTTGGGCTTTTATGTCCTTTGTTGTATCCCACTTTGAGTTTAGTGCTTGCAAGAATTGATGAGTGATCTTCCAGTCTGGCAGGACTTCTCCTAAAAATTTAATTTATTTGACATATCCTTGGAATCGGAAGTGGAATTCCTCCAAGGACTCTCCTTTTGCTGGGCTATGTTGTAGTAGTCTTTCAGTACCGCCAAGATGTGATTTTCTTCATATCCTCATTCCCCCCATACATTCTTTTCAATGCTTCCCATATCTCACGTGTTGATTTCTAGCGGAGAACTTTCCTTAGGCCAGATGGTCCGAGAGCCATGTGGAGAATCTTCTTAGCACAATTGTTGAGCTCTAGCACCTTGTAGTCTGCGTCGGCATAGTCCTTTCTGTCCTTTTCAACGATCCTTGATACGTCGGTCCACACCTTCTTATTTCCATGTTCCACAACTTTCCATAGTTGGTAGTTAAGGGAACACACATGGGACCAGTGTTCTAAAAAACGCTAGGCGGGTGCTAGGCGGTGAGGGGGGGCCTAGCGCCTAGGCGCCTAGGCGGGAGCCCAGGCGGGGCCTAGGCGGATCAATATTATAGCACTTATTTTTTATATTTTAACATAATTTCCTTATATGAAAACTAAATCGAAATATATTGATTCATAATTTTCATAGTAATTCATGATTTAACTATGTAATTTTAATATAACCATATAATTTGCTCATTAATCATCCAAAATTCATAGACTTTATAGTATTCGTCATAAAGAAAATCTACAAGACCAAAACAAGCAAAAATCATATAGTTTTCAACACATGTTTCAACGTAAGTAATATTAAATAATTCTTCATAAGTCATAGTTGCAATCATAGGCTCTTAGTGGACGTTGGTCGCAGTACGAGGGAGAGGGACAGGGAGAGCAAACGAGGGTGAGAGGCGGGACAATAGGTGAGGTGAGGTGAGAGGCAGCCGGTGGGATGAGAGGTGACGACATGAAGAGATGGAAGTTGGAGGTAGTAGGGACGACAAAGTTTTCATTTAAGAGGGATAGGGATGAGAGGTGAGAGGCGGAGGCGTGGGACGAACGAGAGGATGGGATTGATTTTTAACTTTTAACCTAAATAAGAACGCATACCCCTTTAAAAAGAATGCATACCCCCGCCTAGGAAAAAAACGTAACGCCTAGGCGGGGGATTTTTTTACTACCACCTAGAAAAAAAAGGACTAGCTCCTAGTCGTAACGTTAGAGTGCCGACTAGCGCCTAGGCGGGGACTAGGCGCCGCCTAGGCGGGCTTTTTAGAACATTGCATGGGACAATTGTTCCACCCACCAGTCATATTCACCAGTCTTGAGGACTGGAGGCTTCTAGAAGGAGTCATTGATTGCTGAGCTTGACGACATTTCTCAGTGATTGATCTTGACGATGACAACCTTGCTCTGATACCAATTGTTGGATCGTATCGTCGGTTATGTCTCAGGAAAGGAAGTGTTCTTTCCCAGAAGTCGTTGTAGCGGAATTAGATCAAGCACTTAGTATTGTAAACACTCAAATTTAGAGTTGAAACCTCAACAAAACTATGTTGAGTAAAACCACTACCTTCTACTTCTTCACTAGAAGGATTTTTCAAACAATACTTTATTGATATGGTTCGTTACAAAAGAGAGCTCGAATTACACACACTAATCTCTACTCTCACTTGTGCCTGAACATAACCTTACAATATTGTTCACTCTGTTCTTAATCTAGGCCGTGTTTTCTCTGTGTTTTATTAATGATTAATCCCTAATCGTTTCACTATATATATCATCTTTGGCAAGATGTTTTCCAATAATCTCATATCTCATAAATTAATAATTAATCCGTAGATTCTTTTATTAATTTAACATTATAATATTATTGGTACCAACAATAATATCCTATCTTAACAACTTATATTTAGCCGCCTTCCAGCCGATCCGTATCTCTTATCTTTGTGGTCGTTCCGAGTTAGTTTAGTTTCTCCTAACTACCTTTCTCGCGTACTATCCTTACTTACTTCACGCGTTTTGCCATCTCTGGCTTCCTCCTAGTTCTGGAACTCGTCCCTCATTCCATTTCTTGCTTCCTACATATTCCTCACGCTTCCCTATGCTTACTTCTGCCTTCCCTTAATATGCTTCCCTGAGTTTTTTTTCCTGTTCTAGGGAAACTTCCCTCAAATAACACCTGGAATACTACACTCACTTCACTTCCTTAGTTGAGCGTTTGTCACAATCAAAACTAGGAACTCTAACAAGATATATAAAAACTATCTTAGACATTCAATTCTAAAAGAAACTATATTTTTAATAGCAGAACAACATAAAATCTAATATATAATTAGTACTTTCACATAGGTATTTATATCTAACGTTCTTTGCATATATCTATTTATCACATCCATTATTAGTATTTTGAGTTGTTCAACGACAGTTTAAAGCAAGTAAAAACCCAAATGTATTTGCATTCACTATGAATGAATATGTTTCTACATAGTCCACTCTCGATTTTTCTTCAAGACCTTTTGCAACTAGTCTGGTTTTTATCTTACAACCTCATTATTTTCATTTTATTTTCATACTAACACCCGCTTGTAGCAGACTAATTTTAAACTTGTAGGTGTTGGAGCTATTGGTCCAAAACATTCAATTTGTTTAAATAATCCAACTTTGCATGAATGACTCCTTTCCAGCTCACGTAATTATCTCTATGTCAACATTCTTCAATTATTTTGGGATCGTTATTATCTTTATCCATGATTTTCATTGCGACTGAATATGCAAAGCATCGTCAATGACTGTTTCATTTTGCTGCCATCCTATTTTATTTATAATTGTAATTAACTGACATTTTAAATTTTTCTTCAATGTCAATGTTTTCTGTTTTAGTATCATCAAGTGGGATTTTATTAGAAACTTTGCCTTCACAAATGTTTGAAGTTGACATCTTTACAACTCCTTTAGTTGTATATTTATTATTTCCCTTTTTATGGATCCTTATAGCTATAGTGGTCTCCCATCCTTCTTGCATATTTGGGAGTTACTTGCTATTTGTTGATTTTGATTCTTAGTTTGAACTTCTAGATGAGATGCACATTTCAGCTATTATTATAATTTTATCACTTTCTTATATTTGTAAACCTATCAAGTAGCTTATTTTCTACGCTTTTTAAGTGTATGACCCGTTATACTTCAAACGCAATTTCATTTGTTCTTGGATAAAAATCAGAATTGTTGCATTCCACGTAGATCTAGAAAGAGTTTGGCTTCAGGTCTAATGGGTTTGGGTTCAAATTGGATTTGGTTTGAATGGGTTGCTAAATTTTTTCAGGTCGGACGGGTTCGAATCGGGTTGGATTCATCCAGACCCAACAGGTGAAGAATGTCACTTTAATGATTTTTATAGCTTTTATAGGAATAAGATAAAAAAAATATTTGGATATTTGCTGTAAGTGAATATGGACTGATCAAGCTTATTTGGTAGGAGAAATTTCTTCGTTTCTCTTGAAATTCATGGTAGCATACAAACTCATAGTTTATCTGGTAGCTTTTGTATCTTTCATATATAAATTGGGAAGACGTTTCGGATGTCGACTGATTTTCGGTGCGGACTGTGAACTTTTCAGCATATTATTCGTGCATTCAAGTACATTATCAAGTGTACTACTGGTGCACTTCTTGGTGTACTAAGGTGCACTGCACTACTGGGTGTACTGAGGTGCACTCCTCAGTGTATTAAGGTACACCCCCAATTGTGCTCTGGTGCACTCTACGGTAGTATAGTGGTGCACTTTGTAGTAGTGCACTGGTGCACTATCCAGTAATATACTGGTGCACTATAACAGTCCGCACCGAAAATCAGTCCGCACCCGATCAGTCCTCTATAAAAATTGGAGTGTGTGTGGCCTTGTTCCTCCTTCCCCTATCTGGGATTTGTTGCCGACTTGAAGCCAATTGCATATAGGGCGATGAGGAGGAGGTCGAGGAGAAATGGTGGTCGTACTCCGGTGCCTGAAATGGTTAAAGAGAAATTGGCGTTGATCAAGGAGGAGACGATTGGCGAGACCTCGTCGCAGATTGGGGATTCGTTTCTGGTGAAACTCCAAATAGGGGATCAGAAGGACGATTTGTATGTGAATCCGGATTAGGGGTTTAATACCCGAAATTGAAGCTACCAAGGTTGCGCTTGCCATTAATGTTGAAAGTGGTAAGAGGCTAATTGAAGCTACCAAGGTTGCGCTTGCCATTAATGACGGAATTGGAATTTGTGGCGAATTTGGACAACAATGTCTTGAAGTTCTCGAAAAACGATGTGGAAGGCAAAGAACTTGAATGGAAGGCTACAATCTTTGGATTTGTCATTAGGGATAGGGTTCCTTATACTGGTTTTTTAAAAAAATGTTGAGGAGAATTGAGAAGTTGAGAAACCTACTGATCTGCTAAAAGAGATTGTAGTTTGGGTTGTAAAATTCAAGACCATTGAAAATAAAGAGAAGATCATGGCAATTGATATTTGGATGATACCAGGAATCAAGCCACTTGTACTGAAAGATTGGGGTCCTAACATGAATATGGATTGGTCAAGCTTCAATGAATTACCTGCTTGGTCATCTTGCCAAACCCTCACCCTATCTTCCAAACACCTCAAATGTTGGGGAAGATAGGAACTATGGTAGGTAAGCCTATATGCATTGATCCAATCATGAGTACGTTTGTGAAAATCCCATATGCTAGAGTCTAGATTGATGTTAATGTTCATGAGACTAAGAGGAAAAATATTAATTTGGAGGGTTATGATGGTAGGAAATATGTGCAACATGTGGAGTGGGAATGGATTCCTGCAATTTTCTTTAAGTGTGATGTGTTTGGACACTACTACAGTAATTGCAAGCATAGAATTGTGGAGCCTTCTAGGAATTTAGGA